>NW_026735740.1:0-103000 GCF_949786415.1 Peromyscus eremicus | reverse complement strand
GACTGAAAAGGAGCTACTGTTCTTGTCAGTTTCCTAAGCAGAGGTGAACTAGATATGGTCCGTGTGTGTAGGAAGCACAGTTCTTTTGTTCTGAGCAAGCTCACTCTTCGGACCCCATAGGAAACACAGTAGAGTAGAAGAGTGCTCTTTTCTCTAAAGCAGAGTGTGTTTCTTGTAAAGCGAGCTAGCGTTTGTTTCACAGTCCTAAATGGAGTGGAATCACATGCAGTTTCTGGTCCTATGAGCAAGAGTTGTTTTCTGGTAAGGAAAGTCACTATTGCGCTCCCATTGCCATACACAATGCAAATAGCACATGCGTCTGTTCCCAGCAAGTACAGTGTATCAGACTGAAGAGGAGCTACTGTTCTTGTCAGTTTCCTAAGCAGAGTTGAACTAGATATGGCCCGTGTGTGTAGGAAGAACAGTTCTTATGTTCTGAGCAAGCTCACTGTTCTGGCCCTATAGGAAACACAGTAGAGTAGAAGAGTGCACTTTTCTTAAAAGCAGAGTGTTTTTCTTGTAAGGCGAGCTCACGTTTGTTTCCCAGTCCTAAATGGAGTTGATTCACATGCAGTTTTTGGTCCTACTAGCAAGAGTTGTTTTATGGTAAGAATAGTCACTATTGCGCTCCAAATGCCATATACAGTGCAATTAGCACTCGCGTCTGTTCCCAGCAAGTACAGTGTATCAGACTGAAGAGGAGCTACTGTTCTTGTCAGTTTCCTAAGCAGAGTTGAACTAGATATGGCCCGTGTGTGTAGGAAGCACAGTTCTTTTGTTATGAGGAAGCTCACTGTTTGGACCCCATAGGAAACACAGTAGAGTAGAAGAGTGCTCTTTTCTCTAAAGCAGAGTGTTTTTTCTTGTAAGGCGAGCTAGCGTTTGTTTCCCAGTCCTAAATGGAGTTGAATCCCATGCAGTTTCTGTTCCTATGAGCAAGAGTTGTTTTCTGGTAAGGAAAGTAACTATTGAGCTCCCATTGCCATACACAGTGCAAATAGTACTCGCGTCTGTTCCCTTCAAGTACAGTGTATTGGACTGATTAGGAGCTACTGTTCTAATCAGTTTCCTCAGCAGAGTTGAACTAGATATGGTCCGTGTGTGGGAAGCACAGTTCTTTTGTCCTGAGCAAGTTCACTCTTTGGACCCCTTTAGAAACACAGTAGAGTAGAAGAGTGCTCTTTTCTCAAAAGCAGAGTGTGTTTCATGTAAGGCGAGCTAGCATTTGTTTCCCAGTCCTAAATGGAGTTGAATCACATGCAGTTTCTGGTCCTACGAGCAAGAGTTGTTTTCTGGTAAGGAAAGTCACTATTGCGCTCCCATTGCCATACACACTGCAAATAGCACTCGCGTCTGTTCCCAGCAATACAGTGTATTGGACTGAATAGGAGCTACTCTTCTTGTCAGTTTCCTAAGCAGAGTTGAACTAGATATGACCGTGTGTGTAGGAAGCACAGTTCTTTTGTTCTGAGCAAGCTCACTGTCTGGCCCTATAGGAATCACAGTAGAGTAGAAGAGTGCTCTTTTCTCAAAAGCAGATTGTGTTTCTTGTAAGGGGAGCTAGCATTTGTTTTCCAGTCCTATATGGAGTTGAATCCCATGCAGTTTCTGGTCCTACGAGCAAGAGTTGTTTTCTGGTAAGGAAAGTCACTATTGCGCTCCCATTGCCATACACAGTGCAAATAGCACTCACGTCTGTTCCCAGCAAGTACAGTGTATCGGACTGAATATGAGCTACTGTTCTTGTCAGTTTCCTAAGCAGAGTTGAACGAGATATGTCCCGCGTGTGTAGGAAGCACAGTTCTTTTGTTCTGAGCAAGCTCACTGTTCGGACCCCATAGGAAACACAGTAGAGTAGAAGAGTGCTCTTTTCTCAAAGCAGAGTCTGTTTCTTGTAGGGCGAGCTAGCGTTTGTTTCCCAGTCCTAAATGGAGTTGAATCACATGCAGTTTCTGGTCCTACAAGCAAGAGTTGTTTTCTGGTAAGAATAGTCACTATTGTGCTCCAATAGCCATACACAGTGCAAATAGCAGTCCCGTCTGTTCCCAGGAAGTACACTGTATCGGACTGAAGAGGAGCTACTGTTCTTGTCAGTTTCCTAAGCAGAGTTGAACTAGATATGGCCTGAGTGTAGGAAGCACAGTTCTTTTGTTCAGAGCAAGCTCACTGTTCTGGCACTATAGGAAACACAGTAGAGTAGAACAGTGCTCTTTTCTCAAAAGCAGAGTGTGTTTCTTGTAATGCGAGCTAGCGTTTGTTTCCCAGTCCTAAATGGAGTTGAATCACATGCAGTTTCCTGTCCTACGAGCAAGAGTTGTTTTCTGGTAAGATGAGTCACTATTGAGCTGCCATTGCCATACACAGGACAAATAACACTGGCGTCTTTTCCCAGCAAGTACAGTGTATTGGATGGAAGAGGATCTACTGTTCTTGTCAGGTTCCTAAGCAGAATTGAACTAGATATGGTCGGTGTGTGTAAGAAGCACAGTTCTTTTGTTCTGAGCAAGCTCACTGTTCGGACCCCATAGGAAACACAGTAGAGTAGAATTGTGCTCTTTTCTCAAAAGCAGAGTGTGTTTCTTGTAAGGCGAGCTAGCATTTGTTTCCCAGTCCTAAATGGAGTTGAATCCCATGCAGTTTCTGTTCCTACGAGCAAGAGTTGTTTTCTGGTAAGGAAAGTAACTATTGAGCTCCCATTGCCATACACAGTGCAAATAGCACTCGCGTCTGTTCCCAGCAAATACAGTGTATAGGACTGAAGTGGAGTTACTGTTCTTGTCAGTTTCCTAAGCAGAGTTGAACTAGATATGGTCGGTATGTGTAGGAAGCACAGTTCTTTTGTTCTGAGCAAGCTCACTGTTCTGGCCCTATAGGAAACACAGTAGAGTAGAAGAGTGCTCTTTTCTCTAAAGCAGAGTGTGTTTCTTGTAATGCGAGCTAGCGTTTGTTTCCCAGTCCTAAATGGAGTTGAATCACATGCAGTTTCTGTTCCTACGAGCAAGAGTTGTTTATGGTAAGAAGAGTCACTATTGCGCTGCCATTGGCATACACAGGACAAATAGCACTGTTGTCTGTTCCCAGGAGTACAGTGTATTGGACTGAAGAGGATCTACTGTTCTTGTCAGGTTCCTAAGCAGAATTGAACTAGGTGTGGCGGTGTGTGTAGGAAGCACATTTTTTTGGTTCTGAGCAAGCTCACTGTTCGGACCTCATAGGAAACACAGTAGAGTAGAAGAGTGCTCTATTCTCAAAAGCAGAGTGTGTTTCTTGTAAGGCGAGCTAGAGTTTGTTTCCTAGTCCTAAATGGAGTTCAATCACAGGCAGTTTCTGGTCCTATGAGCAAGAGTTGTTTTCTGGTAAGGAAAGTTACTATTGTGCTCCCATTGCCATACACAGTGCAAATAGCACTAGCGTCTGTTCCTAGGAAGTACAGTGTATTGGACTGAATAGGAGCTACTGTTCTTGTCAGATTCCTAAGCAGAGTTGAACTAGTTATGGCCGTGTGTGTAGGAAGCACAGTTTTTTTGTTCTGAGCAAGCTCACTGTTCGGAAACCATAGGAAACACAGCAGAGTGTGGAGTGCTCTTTTCTCAAAAGCAGAGTGTGTTTCTTGGAAGGCGACCTAGCGATGGTTCCCAGTCATAAATGGAGTTGAGTCACATGCAGTTTTTTGTCCTACGAGCAAGAGTTGTTTTCTGGTAAGACGACTCACTATTGTGCTCCAATAGCCATACACAGTGCAAATAGCACTCGCGTCTGTTCCCCGCAAGTACAGTGTATTGGACTAAAGAGGAGCTACTGTTCTTGTCAGTTTCCTAAGCAGAGTTGAACTAGATATGGCCCTTGTGTGTAGGAAGCACAGTTCTTTTGTTCTGAGCAATCTCACTGTTCTGACCCCATAGGAAACACAGTAGAGTAGAAGAGTGCTCTTTTCTCAAAAGCAGAGTGTGTTTCTTGTAAGGCGAGGTAGCATTGGTTTCCCAGTCCTAAATGGAGTTGAATCCCATGCAGTTTCTGGTCCTACGAGCAAGAGTTGTTTTCTGGTAAGAAGAGTCAATATTGCGCTGCCATTGCCCTACACAGGACAAATAGCACTGGCGTCTGTTCCCAGCAAATACAGTGTATTGGACTGAAAAGGAGCTACTTTTCTTGTCAGTTTCCTAAGCAGAGGTGAACTAGATATGGTCCGTGTGTGTAGGAAGCACAGTTCTTTTGTTCTGAGCAAGCTCACTGTTCAGACCCCATAGGAAACACAGTAGAGTAGAAGAGTGCTCTTTTCTCTAAAGCAGAGTGTGTTTCTTGTAAGGCGAGGTAGCGTTTGTTTCACAGTCCTAAATGGAGTGGAATCACATGCAGTTTCTGGTCCTATGAGCAAGAGTTGTTTTCTGGTAAGGAAAGTCACTATTGCGCTCCCATTGCCATACACAATGCAAATAGCACATGCGTCTGTTCCCAGCAAGTACAGTGTATCAGACTGAAGAGGAGCTACTGTTCTTGTCAGTTTCCTAAGCAGAGTTGAACTAGATATGGCCCGTGTGTGTAGGAAGAACAGTTCTTATGTTCTGAGCAAGCTCACTGTTCTGGCCCTATAGGAAACACAGTAGAGTAGAAGAGTGCACTTTTCTTAAAAGCAGAGTGTGTTTCTTTTAAGGCGAGCTCACGTTTGTTTCCCAGTCCTAAATGGAGTTGATTCACATGCAGTTTTTGGTCCTACTAGCAAGAGTTGTTTTCTGGTAAGAATAGTCACTATTGCGCTCCAAGTGCCATATACAGTGCAAATAGCACTCGCGTCTGTTCCCAGCAAGTACAGTGTATCAGACTGAAGAGGAGCTACTGTTCTTGTCAGTTTCCTAAGCAGAGTTGAACTAGATATGGCCCGTGTGTGTAGGAAGCACAGTTCTTTTGTTATGAGGAAGCTCACTGTTTGGACCCCATAGGAAACACAGTAGAGTAGAAGAGTGCTCTTTTCTCTAAAGCAGAGTGTTTTTTCTTGTAAGGTGAGCTAGCGTTTGTTTCCCAGTCCTAAATGGAGTTGAATCCCATGCAGTTTCTGTTCCTATGAGCAAGAGTTGTTTTCTGGTAAGGAAAGTAACTATTGAGCTCCCATTGCCATACACAGTGCAAATAGCACTCACGTCTGTTCCCAGCAAGTACAGTGTATCGGACTGAATATGAGCTACTGTTCTTGTCAGTTTCCTACGCAGAGTTGAACGAGATATGTCCCGCGTGTGTAGGAAGCACAGTTCTTTTGTTCTGAGCAAGCTCACTGTTTGGACCCCATAGGAAACACAGTAGAGTAGAAGAGTGCTCTTTCTCAAAGCAGAGTCTGTTTCTTGTAGGGCGAGCTAGCGTTTGTTTCCCAGTCCTAAATGGAGTTGAATCACATGCAGTTTCTGGTCCTACAAGCAAGAGTTGTTTTCTGGTAAGAATAGTCACTATTGTGCTGCCTTTGCATACACAGGACAAATAACACTGGCGTGTTTTCCCAGCAAGTACAGTGTATTGGATGGAAGAGGATCTACTGTTCTTGTCAGGTTCCTAAGCAGACTTGAACTAGATATGGCCGTGTGTGTAGGAAGCACAGTTTTTTTGTTCTGAGCAAGCTCACTGTTCGGAACCCATAGGAAACACAGTAGAGTAGAAGAGTGCTCTTTTCTCAAAAGCAGAGTGTGTTTCTTGGAAGGTGAGCTAGCGTTTGTTTCCCAGTCCTAAATGGAGTTGAGTCACATGCAGTTTTTTGTCCTACGAGCAAGAGTTGTTTTCTGGTAAGATGAGTCACTATTGTGCTCCAATAGCCATACACAGTGCAAATAGCAGTCCCGTCTGTTCCCAGGAAGTACACTGTATCGGACTGAAGAGGAGCTACTGTTCTTGTCAGTTTCCTAAGCAGAGTTGAACTAGATATGGCCCGAGTGTAGGAAGCACAGTTCTTTTGTTCTGAGCAAGCTCACTGTTCTGGCACTATAGGAAACACAGTAGAGTAGAACAGTGCTCTTTTCTCAAAAGCAGAGTGTGTTTCTTGTAATGCGAGCTAGCGTTTGTTTCCCAGTCCTAAATGGAGTTGAATCACATGCAGTTTCCTGTCCTACGAGCAAGAGTTGTTTTCTGGTAAGATGAGTCACTATTGAGCTGCCATTGCCATACACAGGACAAATAACACTGGCGTCTTTTCTCAGCAAGTACAGTGTATTGGATGGAAGAGGATCTACTGTTCTTGTCAGGTTCCTAAGAAGACTTGAACTAGACAAGGCTCTGTGTGTAGGAAGCACAGTTTTTTTGTTCTGAGCAAGCTCACTGTTCGGAACCCATAGGAAACACAGTAGAGTATAGAGTGCTCTTTCCTCAAAAGCAGAGTGTGTTTCTTGGAAGGCGAGCTAGCGATGGTTCTCAGTCATAAATGGAGTTGAGTCACATGCAGTTTTTTGTCCTACGAGCAAGAGTTGTTTTCTCGTAAGACGAGTCACTATTGTGCTCCAATTGCCATACACAGTGCAAATAGCACTCGCGTCTGTTCCGAGCAAGTACAGTGTATTGGACTGAAGAGGAGCTACTGTTCTTGTCAGTTTCCTAAGCAGAGTTGAACTAGATATGGCCCGTGTATGTAGGAAGCACAGTTCTTTTTTTCTGAGCAAGCTCACTGTTTGGACCCCATAGGAAACACAGTAGAGTACAAGAGTGCTCTTTTCTCAAAAGCAGAGTGTGTTTCATGTAAAGCGAGCTAGCATTTGTTTCCCAGTCCTAAATGGAGTTGAATCACATGCAGTTTCTGGTCGTACGAGCTAGAGTTTTTTTCTTTAAGGAAAGTCACTATTGCGCTCCCATTGCCATACACAGTACAAATAGCCCTCCCGTCTGTTCCCAGCAAGTACAGTGTATCGGACTGAAGAGGATCTACTGTTCTTGTCAGGTTCCTAAGCAGGCTTGAACTAGATGTGGCCGTGTTTGTAGGAAGCACAGTTTTTTTATTCTGAGCAAGCTCACTGTTCGTAACACATAGGAAACAGTAGAGTAGAAGAGTGCTCTTTTCTCAAAAGCAGAGTGTGTTTCTTGGAAGGCGAGCTAGTGTTTGTTTCCCAGTCCTAAATGGAGTTGAGTCACATGCAGTTTTTTGTCCTACGAGCAAGAGTTGTTTTCTGGTAAGAAGAGTCACTGTTGCGCTCCAAATGCCTATACAGTGCAAATAGCACTCGCGTCTGTTCCCAGCAAGTACAGTGTATCAGACTGAATAGGAGCTACTGTTCTTGTCAGTTTCCTAAGCAGACTTGAACTAGATATGGCCGTGTGTGTAGGAAGCACAGTATTTTTGTTCTGAGCAAGCTCACTGTTTAGAACCCATAGGAAACACAGTAGAGTAGAAGAGTGCTCTTTTCTCAAAAGCAGAGTGTGTTTCTTGGAAGGTGAGCTAGCGTTTGTTTCCCAGTCCTAAATGGAGTTGAGTCACATGCAGTTTTTTGTCCTACGAGCAAGAGTTGTTTTCTGGTAAGATGAGTCACTATTGTGCTCCAATAGCCATACACAGTGCAAATAGCAGTCCCGTCTGTTCCCAGGAAGTACACTGTATCGGACTGAAGAGGAGCTACTGTTCTTGTCAGTTTCCTAAGCAGAGTTGAACTAGATATGGCCCGAGTGTAGGAAGCACAGTTCTTTTGTTCTGAGCAAGCTCACTGTTCTGGCACTATAGGAAACACAGTAGAGTAGAACAGTGCTCTTTTCTCAAAAGCAGAGTGTGTTTCTTGTAATGCGAGCTAGCGTTTGTTTCCCAGTCCTAAATGGAGTTGAATCACATGCAGTTTCCTGTCCTACGAGCAAGAGTTGTTTTCTGGTAAGATGAGTCACTATTGAGCTGCCATTGCCATACACAGGACAAATAACACTGGCGTCTTTTCCCAGCAAGTACAGTGTATTGGATGGAAGAGGATCTACTGTTCTTGTCAGGTTCCTAAGAAGACTTGAACTAGACAAGGCTCTGTGTGTAGGAAGCACAGTTTTTTTGTTCTGAGCAAGCTCACTGTTCGGAACCCATAGGAAACACAGTAGAGTATAGAGTGCTCTTTCCTCAAAAGCAGAGTGTGTTTCTTGGAAGGCGAGCTAGCGATGGTTCTCAGTCATAAATGGAGTTGAGTCACATGCAGTTTTTTGTCCTACGAGCAAGAGTTGTTTTCTCGTAAGAGGAGTCACTATTGTGCTCCAATTGCCATACACAGTGCAAATAGCACTCGCGTCTGTTCCGAGCAAGTACAGTGTATTGGACTGAAGAGGAGCTACTGTTCTTGTCAGTTTCCTAAGCAGAGTTGAACTAGATATGGCCCGTGTATGTAGGAAGCACAGTTCTTTTTTTCTGAGCAAGCTCACTGTTTGGACCCCATAGGAAACACAGTAGAGTACAAGAGTGCTCTTTTCTCAAAAGCAGAGTGTGTTTCATGTAAAGCGAGCTAGCATTTGTTTCCCAGTCCTAAATGGAGTTGAATCACATGCAGTTTCTGGTCGTACGAGCTAGAGTTTTTTTCTTTAAGGAAAGTCACTATTGCGCTCCCATTGCCATACACAGTACAAATAGCTTTCCCGTCTGTTCCCAGCAAGTACAGTGTATCGGACTGAAGAGGATCTACTGTTCTTGTCAGGTTCCTAAGCAGGCTTGAACTAGATGTGGCCGTGTTTGTAGGAAGCACAGTTTTTTTTATTCTGAGCAAGCTCACTGTTCGTAACACATAGGAAACAGTAGAGTAGAAGAGTGCTCTTTTCTCAAAAGCAGAGTGTGTTTCTTGGAAGGCGAGCTAGTGTTTGTTTCCCAGTCCTAAATGGAGTTGAGTCACATGCAGTTTTTTGTCCTACGAGCAAGAGTTGTTTTCTGGTAAGAAGAGTCACTGTTGCGCTCCAAATGCCTATACAGTGCAAATAGCACTCGCGTCTGTTCCCAGCAAGTACAGTGTATCAGACTGAATAGGAGCTACTGTTCTTGTCAGTTTCCTAAGCAGACTTGAACTAGATATGGCCGTGTGTGTAGGAAGCACAGTATTTTTGTTCTGAGCAAGCTCACTGTTTAGAACCCATAGGAAACACAGTAGAGTAGAAGAGTGCTCTTTTCTCAAAAGCAGAGTGTGTTTCTTGTAAGGCGAGCTAGCATTTGTTTCCCAGTCCTAAATGGAGTTGAATCCCATGCAGTTTCTCGTCCTACGAGCAAGAGTTGTTTTCTGGTAAGAAGAGTCACTATTGAGCTGCCATTGCCATACACAGGACAAATAGCACTGTTGTGTGTTCCAGGCAGTACAGTGTATTGGACTGAAGAGGATCTACTGTTCTTGTCAGGTTCCTAAGCAGAATTGACCTAGGTATGGTGGTGTGTGTAGGAAGCACGTTTTTTTTGTTCTGAGCAAGCTCACTGTTCGGACCTCATAGGAAACACAGTAGAGTAGAAGAGTGCTCTTTTCTCAATAGCAGAATGTGTTTCTTGGAAGGCGAGCTAGTGTTTGTTTCCCAGTACTAAATGGAGTTGAGTCACATGCAGTTTTTTGTCCTATGATCAAGAGTTGTTTTCTGGTAAGACGAGTCACTATTGTGTTCCAATCGCCATACACAGTGCAAATAGCACTCGCGTCTGTTCCCAGCAAGTACAGTTTATTGGACTGAATAGGAGCTACTGTTCTTGTCAGTTTCCTAAGAAGAGTTGAATGAGATATGGCCCGTGTGTGTAGGAAGCACAGTTCTTTTGTTCTGAGCAAGCTCACTGTTTGGACACCCTAGGAAACACAGTAGAGTAGAAGAGTGCTCTTTTCTCTAAAGCAGAGTGTTTTTCTTGTAAGGTGAGCTCGCGTTTGTTTCCCAGTCCTAAATGGAGTGGAGTCACATGCAGTTTTTGGTCCTACGAGCAAGAGTTGTTTTCTGGTAAGAAGAGTCACTATTGCGCTCCAAATGCCATACACAGTGCAAATAGTACTCGCGTCTGTTCCCTTCAAGTACAGTGTATTGGACTCATTAGGAGCTACTGTTCTTGTCAGTTTCCTCAGCAGAGTTGAACTAGATATGGCCGTGTGTGTAGGAAGCACAGTTCTTTTTTTCTGAGCAAGCTCACTGTTCTGGCCCTATAGGAAACACAGTAGAGTAGAAGAGTGCTCTTTTCTCAAAAGCAGATTGTGTTTCTTGTAAGGCGAGCTAGCGTTTCTTTCCCAGTCCTAAATGGAGTTGAATCACATGCAGTTTCTGGTCCTACGACCAAGAGTTGTTTTCTGGTAAGGAAAGTCACTATTGCGCTCCCATTGCCATACACAGTGCAAATAGCACTCACGTCTGTTCCCAGCAAGTACAGTGTATCGGACTGAAGAGGAGCTACTGTTCTTGTCAGTTTCCTAAGCAGAGGTGAACAAGATATGTCCAGCGTGTGTAGGAAGCACAGTTTTTTTGTTCTGAGAAAGCTCACTTTTCGGAACACATAGGAAACACAGTAGAGTAGAAGAGTGCTCTTTTCTCAAAAGCAGAGTGTGTTTCTTGTAGGGCGAGCTAGCATTTGTTTCCCAGTCCTAAATGGAGTTGAATCACATGCAGTTTCTGGTCCTGCAAGCAAGAGTTGTTTTCTGGTAAGAAGAGTCACTGTTGCGCTGCAATTGCCATACACAGGGCAAATAGCACTGGCGTCTTTTCCCAGCAAGTACAGTGTATTGGATTTAAGAGGATCTACTATTCTTGTCAGGATCCTAAGCAGACTTGAACTAGATATGGCCGTGTGTGTAGGAAGCACAGTTTTTTTGTTCTGAGCAAGCTCACTGTTCGGAAGTCATAGGAAACACAGGAGAGTAGAAGAGTGCTCTTTTCTCAAAAGCAGAGTGTGTTTCTTGGAAGGCGAGCTATCGTTTGGTCCCAGTCCTAAATGGAGTTGAGTCACATGCAGTTTTTTGTCCTACGAGCAAGAGTTGTTTTCAGGTAAGATGAGTCACTATTGTGCTCCAATAGCCATACACAGTGCAAATAGCAGTCCCGTCTGTTCCCAGGAAGTACAGTGTATCGGACTGAAGAGGAGCTACTGTTCTTGTCAGTTTCCTAAGCAGAGTTGAACTAGATATGGCCCGAGTGTAGGAAGCACAGTTCTTTTGTTCTGAGCAAGCTCACTGTTCTGGCCCTATAGGAAACACAGTAGAGTAGAAGAGTGCTCTTTTCTCTAAAGCAGAGTGTGTTTCTTGGAGGGTGAGCTAGACTTTGTTTCCCAGTCCTAAATGGAGTTGAATCACATGCAGTTTCTGGTCCTACGAGCAAGAGTTGTTTTATGGTAAGAAGAGTCACTATTGCGCTGCCATTGCCATACACAGGACAAATAGCACTGTTGTCTGTTCCCAGCAATACAGTGTATTGGACTGAAGAGGATCTACTGTTCTTGTCAGGTTCCTAAGCAGAATTGAACTAGATATGGCCGTGTGTGTAGGAAGCACAGTTCTTTTGTTCTGAGCAAGTTCACTGTTCGGACTTCGTAGGAAACACAATAGAGTAGAAGAGTGCTTTTTCTCTAAATCAGAGTGTGTTTCTTGTAAGGCGAGTTAGTGTTTGTTTCCTAGTCCTAAGTGGAGTTGTATCACATGCAGTTTCTGTTCCTACGAGCAAGAGTTGTTTTCTGGTAAGAAGAGTCACTATTGTGCTCCCATTTTCATACACAGGGCAAACAGCACTGGTGACTGATCCCATCATGTACAGTGTATTGGACTGAAGAGGAGCTACTGTTCTTGTCAGGTTCCTAAGCAGAGTTGAACTAGATATGGCCGTGTGTGTAGGAAGCATGGTTCTTTAGTTCTGAGCAACTCACTGTTCTGGCCCTATAGGAAACACAGTAGAGTAGAAGTGTGCTCATTTCTCAAAAGCAGATTGTGTTTCTTGTAAGGCGAGCTAGCGTTTGTTTCCCAGTCCCATATGGAGTTGAATCACATGCAGTTTCTGGTCCTACGAGCAAGAGTTGTTTTCTGGTAAGGAAAGTCACTATTGCGCTCCCATTGTCATACACAGTGCAAATAGCACATGCGTCTGTTCCCAGCAAGTACAGTGTATCAGACTGAAGAGGAGCTACTGTTCTTGTCAGTTTCCTAAGCAGAGTTGAACTCGATATGGCCCGTGTGTGTAGGAAGCACAGTTCTTATGTTCTGAGCAAGCTCACTGTTCCGGCCCTATAGGAGACACAGTATCGTAGAAGAGTGCAATTTTCTTAAAAGCAGAGTGTGTTTCTTGTAAGGCGAGCTCGCGTTTGTTTCCCAGTCCTAAATGGAGTTGAGTCACATGCAGTTTTTTGTCCTACGAGCAAGAGTTGTTTTCTGGTAAGAAGAGTCACTGTTGCGCTCCAAATGCCATATACAGTGCAAATAGCACTCGCGTCTGTTCCCAGCAAGTACAGTGTATCAGACTGAATAGGAGCTACTGTTCTTGTCAGTTTCCTAAGCAGACTTGAACTAGATATGGCCGTGTGTGTAGGAAGCACAGTTTTTTTGTTCTGAGCAAGCTCACTGTTTAGACCCCATAGGAAACACAGTAGAGTAGAAGAGTGCTCTTTTCTCAAAAGCAGAGTGTGTTTCTTGTAAGGCGAGCTAGCATTTGTTTCCCAGTCCTAAATGGAGTTGAATCCCATGCAGTTTCTCGTCCTACAAGCAAGAGTTGTTTTCTGGTAAGAAGAGTCACTATTGCGCTGCCATTGCCATACACAGGACAAATAGCACTGTTGTCTGTTCCCAGCAGTACAGTGTATTGGACTGAAGAGGATCTACTGTTCTTGTCAGGTTCCTAAGCAGAATTGACCTAGGTATGGTGGTGTGTGTAGGAAACATGGTTTTTTTGTTCTGAGCAAGCTCACTGTTCGGACCTCATAGGAAACACAGTAGAGTAGAAGAGTGCTCTTTTCTCAAAAGCAGAGTGTGTTTCTTGGAAGGCGAGCTAGCGTTTGTTTCCCAGTCCTAAATGGAGTTGAGTCACATGCAGTTTTTTGTCCTACGATCAAGAGTTGTTTTCTGGTAAGACGAGTCACTATTGTGTTCCAATTGCCATACACAGTGCAAATAGCACTTGCGTCTGTTCCAAGCAAGTACAGTGTATTGGACTGAATAGGAGCTACTGTTCTTTTCAGTTTCCTAAGAAGAGTTGAACGAGATATGGCCCGTGTGTGTAGGAAGCACAGTTCTTTTGTTCTGAGCAAGCTCACTCTTTGGACCCCATAGGAAACACAGTAGAGTAGAAGAGTGCTCTTTTCTCTAAAGCAGAGTGTTTTTCTTGTAAGGTGAGCTCGCGTTTGTTTCCCAGTCCTAAATGGAGTGGAGTCACATGCAGTTTTTGGTCCTACGAGCAAGAGTTGTTTTCTGGTAAGAAGAGTCACTATTGCGCTCCAAATGCCATACACAGTGCAAATAGTACTCGCGTCTGTTCCCTTCAAGTACAGTGTATTGGACTGATTAGGAGCTACTGTTCTTGTCAGTTTCCTCAGCAGAGTTGAACTAGATATGGCCATGTGTGTAGGAAGCACAGTTCTTTTGTTCTGAGCAAGCTCACTGTTCTGGCCCTATAGGAAACACAGTAGAGTAGAAGAGTGCTCTTTTCTCAAAAGCAGATTGTGTTTCTTGTAAGGCGAGCTAGCGTTTCTTTCCCAGTCCTAAATGGAGTTGAATCACATGCAGTTTCTGGTCCTATGACCAAGAGTTGTTTTTTGGTAAGGAAAGTCACTATTGCGCTCCCATTGCCATACACAGTGCAAATAGCTCTCGCATCTGTTCCCAGCAAGTACAGTGTATCGGACAGAAGAGGAGCTACTGTTCTTGTCAGTTTCCTAAGCAGAGTTGATCGAGATATGTCCCGCTTGTGTAGGAAGCACATTTCTTTTGTTCTGAGCAAGCTCACTCTTTGGACCCCATAGGAAACACAGTAGAGTAGAAGAGTGCTCTTTTCTCTAAAGCAGAGTGTGTTTCTTGTAAGGCGAGCTAGCGTTTGTTTCCCAGTCCTAAATGGAGTTGAATCACATGCAGTTTCTGGTCCTAAGAGCAAGAGTTGTTTTCTGGTAAGAAGAGTCTATATTGCGCTGCCATTGCCATACACAGGACAAATAGCACTGGCGTCTGTTCCCAGCAAGTACAGTGTATTGGACTGAAGAGGATCTACTGTTCTTGTCAGGTTCCTAAGCAGAATTGAACTAGATATGGCCTTGTGTGTAGGAAGCTCAGTTCTTTTGTTCTGAGCAAGCTCACTGTTCGGACCCCATAGGAAACACAGTAGAGTAGAATTGTGCTCTTTTCTCAAAAGCAGAGTGTGTTTCTTGTAAGGCGACCTAGCGTTTGTTTCCCAGTCCTAAATGGAGTTGAATCCCATGCAGTTTCTGTTCCTAGGAGCAAGAGTTGTTTTCTGGTAAGGAAAATAACTATTGAGCTCCCATTGCCATACACAGTGCAAATAGCACTCGCGTCTGTTCCCAGCAAATACAGTGTATCGGACTGAAGAGGAGCTACTGTTCTTGTCAGTTTCCTAAGCAGAGTTGAACTAGATATGGTCGGTGTGTGTAGGAAGCACATTTCTTTTGTTCTGAGCAAGCTCACTTTTCGGACCCCATAGGAATCACAGTAGAGTAGAATTGTGCTCTTTTCTCAAAAGCAGAGTGTGTTTTTGTAAGGCGAGCTAGCGTTTGTTTCCCAGTCCTAAATGGTGTTGAATCCCATGCAGTTTCTGTTCCTACGAGCAAGAGTTGTTTTCTGGTAAGACGAGTCACTATTGTGCTCCAATTGCCATACGCAGTACAAATAGCACTCGCGTCTGTTCCGAGCAAGTACAGTGTATTGGACTGAAGAGGAGCTACTGTTCTTGTCAGTTTCCTAAGCAAAGTTGAACTAGATATGGCCCATGTGTGTAGGAAGCACAGTTCTTTTGTTCTGAGCAAGCTCACTGTTTGGACCCCATAGGAAACACAGTAGAGTAGAAGAGTGCTCTTTTTTCTGAAGCAGAGTGTGTTTCTTGGAGGGTGAGCTAGACTTTGTTTCCCAGTCCTAAATGGAGTTGAATCACATGCAGTTTCTGGTCCTACGAGCAAGAGTTGTTTTATGGTAAGAAGAGTCACTATTGCGCTGCCATTGCCATACACAGGACAAATAGCACTGTTGTCTGTTCCCAGCAGTACAGTGTATTGGACTGAAGAGGATCTACTGTTCTTGTCAGGTTCCTAAGCAGAATTGAACTAGATATGGCCGTGTGTGTAGGAAGCACAGTTCTTTTGTTCTGAGCAAATTCACTGTTCGGATCTCCTAGGAAACACAATAGAGTAGAAGAGTGCTTTTTTCTCTAAATCAGAGTGTGTTTCTTGTAAGGCTAGTTAGTGTTTGTTTCCCAGTCCTAAGTGGAGTTGTATCACATGCAGTTTCTGGTCCTACGAGCAAGAGTTGTTTTCTGGTAAGAAGAGTCACTATTGTGCTCCCATTGTCATACACAGGGCAAATAGCACTGGCGTCTGTTCCCATCATGTACAGTGTATTGGACTGAAGAGGAGCTACTGTTCCTGTCAGGTTCCTAAGCAGAGTTGAACTAGATATGTCCGTGTGTGTAGGAAGCATGGTTCTTTTGTTCTGAGCAACTCAGTGTTCTGGCCCTATAGGAAACACAGTAGAGTAGAAGTGTGCTCATTTCTCAAAAGCAGAGTGTGTTTCTTGTAAGGCGAGCTAGCGTTTGTTTCCCAGTCCTAAATGGAGTTGAATCACATGCAGTTTCTGGTCCTACGAGCAAGAGTTGTTTTCTGGTAAGGAAAGTCACTGTTGCGCTCCCATTGCCATACACAGTGCAAATAGCACTCCCGTCTGTTCCCAGTAATTACAGTGTATTGGACTGAAGAGGAGCTACTGTTCTTCTCAGTTTCCTAAGCAGAGTTGAACTAGATATGGCCCGTGTGTGTAGGAAGCACAGTTCTTATGTTCTGAGCAAGCTCACTGTTCCGGCCCTATAGGAAACACATTATAGTAGAAGAGTGCAATTTTCTTAAAAGCAGAGTGTGTTTCTTGTAAGGCGGGCTCGCGTTTGTTTCCCAGTCCTAAATGGAGTTGAGTCACATGCAGTTTTTTGTCCTACGAGCAAGAGTTGTTTTCTGGTAAGAAGAGTCAATGTTGCGCTCCATATGCCATATACAGTGCAAATAGCACTCGCGTCTGTTCCCAGCAACTACAGTGTATCAGACTGAATAGGAGCTACTGTTCTTGTCAGTTTCCTAAGCAGACTTGAACTAGATATGGCCGTGTGTGTAGGAAGCACAGTTTTTTTGTTCTGAGCAAGCTCACTGTTTAGACCCCATAGGAAACACAGTAGAGTAGAAGAGTGCTCTTTTCTCAAAAGCAGAGTGTTTTTCTTGTAAGGCGAGCTAGCATTTGTTTCCCAGTCCTAAATGGAGTTGAATCCCATGCAGTTTCTCGTCCTACAAGCAAGAGTTGTTTTCTGGTAAGAAGAGTCACTATTGCGCTGCCATTGCCATACACAGGACAAATAGCACTGTTGTCTGTTCCCAGCAGTACAGTGTATTGGACTGAAGAGGAGCTACTGTTCTTGTCAGGTTCCTAAGCAGAATTGACCTAGGTATGGTGGTGTGTGTAGGAAACACGGTTTTTTTGTTCTGAGCAAGCTCACTGTTCGGACCTCATAGGAAACACAGTAGAGTAGAAGAGTGCTCTTTTCTCAAAAGCAGAGTGTGTTTCTTGGAAGGCGAGCTAGCGTTTGTTTCCCAGTACTAAATGGAGTTGAGTCACATGCAGTTTTTTGTCCTACGATCAAGAGTTGTTTTCTGGTAAGACGAGTCACTATTGTGTTCCAATTGCCATACACAGTGCAAATAGCACTCGCGTCTGTTCCCAGCAAGTACAGTGTATTGGACTGAATAGGAGCTACTGTTCTTTTCAGTTTCCTAAGAAGAGTTGAACGAGATATGGCCCGTGTGTGTAGGAAGCACAGTTCTTTTGTTCTGAGCAAGCTCACTCTTTGGACCCCATAGGAAACACAGTAGAGTAGAAGAGTGCTCTTTTCTCTAAAGCAGAGTGTTTTTCTTGTAAGGTGAGCTCGCGTTTGTTTCCCAGTCCTAAATGGAGTGGAGTCACATGCAGTTTTTGGTCCTACGAGCAAGAGTTGTTTTCTGGTAAGAAGAGTCACTATTGCGCTCCAAATGCCATACACAGTGCAAATAGTACTCGCGTCTGTTCCCTTCAAGTACAGTGTATTGGACTGATTAGGAGCTACTGTTCTTGTCAGTTTCCTCAGCAGAGTTGAACTAGATATGGCTGTGTGTGTAGGAAGCACAGTTCTTTTGTTCTGAGCAAGCTCACTGTTCTGGCCCTATAGGAAGCACAGTAGAGTAGAAGAGTGCTCTTTTCTCAAAAGAAGATTGTGTTTCTTGTAAGGCGAGCTAGCGTTTGTTTCCCAGTCCTAAATGGAGTTTAATCACATGCAGCTTCTGGTCCTATGACCTAGAGTTGTTTTCTGGTAAGGAAAGTCACTATTGCGCTCCCATTGACATACACAGTGCAAATAGCACTCACGTCTGTTCCCAGCAAGTACAGTGTATCAGACTGAAGAGGAGCTACTGTTCTTGTCAGGTTCCTAAGCAGAGTTGAACTAGATATGGCCGTGTGTGTAGGAAGCATGGTTCTTATGTTCTGAGCAAGCTCACTGTTCTGGCCCTATAGGAAACACAGTAGAGTAGAAGAGTGCTCATTTCTCAAAAGCAGATTGTGTTTCTTGTAAGGCGAGCTAGGGTTTGTTTCCCAGTCCCATATGGAGTTGAATCACATGCAGTTTCTGGTCCTATGAGCAAGAGTTGTTTTTTGGTAAGGAAAGTCCCTATTGCGCTCCCATTGCCATACACAGTGCAAATAGCACTCGCGTCTGTTCCCAGCAAGTACAGTGTATCGGACTGAAGAGGAGCTACTGTTCTTGTCAGTTTCCTAAGCAGAGTTGATCGAGATATGTCCCGCTTGTGTAGGAAGCACATTTCTTTTGTTCTGAGCAAGCTCACTCTTTGGACCCCATAGGAAACACAGTAGAGTAGAAGAGTGCTCTTTTCTCTAAAGCAGAGTGTGTTTCTTGTAAGGCGAGCTAGCGTTTGTTTCCCAGTCCTAAATGGAGTTGAATCACATGCAGTTTCTGGTCCTACGAGCAAGAGTTGTTTTCTGGTAAGAAGAGTCTATATTGCGCTGCCATTGCCATACACAGGACAAATAGCACTGGCGTTTGTTCCCAGCAAGTACAGTGTATTGGACTGAAGAGGATCTACTGTTCTTGTCAGGTTCCTAAGCAGAATTGAACTAGATATGGCCTTGTGTGTAGGAAGCTCAGTTCTTTTTTTCTGAGCAAGCTCACTGTTCGGACCTCATAGGAAACAAGTAGAGTAGAATTGTGCTCTTTTCTCAAAAGCAGAGTGTGTTTCTTGTAAGGCGACCTAGCGTTTGTTTCCCAGTCCTAAATGGAGTTGAATCCCATGCAGTTTCTGTTCCTAGGAGCAAGAGTTGTTTTCTGGTAAGGAAAGTAACTATTAAGCTCCCATTGCCATACACAGTGCAAATAGCACTCGCGTCTGTTCCCAGCAAATACAGTGTATCGGACTGAACAGAAGCTACTGTTCTTGTCAGTTTCCTAAGCAGACTTGATCTAGATATGGCCGTGTGTGTAGGAAGCACAGTTGTTTTGTTCTGAGTAAGCTCACTGTTCGGAACACATAGGAAACACAGTAGAGTAGAAGATTGCTCTTTTCTCAAAAGCAGAGTGTGTTTCTTGGAAGGCGAGCTAGTGTCTGTTTCCCAGTCCTAAATGGAGTTGAGTCACATGCAGTTTTTTGTCCTACGAGCAAGAGTTGTTTTCTGGTAAGACGAGTCACTATTGTGCTCCAATTGCCATACACAGTGCAAATAGCACTCGCGTCTGTTCCGAGCAAGTACAGTGTATTGTACTGAAGAGGAGCTACTGTTCTTGTCAGTTTCCTAAGTAGACTTGATCTAGATATGGCCGTGTGTGTAGGAAGCACAGTTGTTTTGTTCTGAATAAGCTCACTGTTCGGAACATATAGGAAACACAGTAGAGTAGAAGAGTGCTCTTTTCTCAAAAGCAGAGTGTGTTTCTTGGAAGGCGAGCTCGCGTTAGTTTCCCAGTCCTAAAAGGAGTTGAGTCACATGCAGTTTTTTGTTCTATGAGCAAGAGTTGTTTTCTGGTAAGAAGAGTCACTGTTGCGCTCCAAATGCCATATACAGTGCAAATAGCACTCGCGTCTGTTCCCAGCAAGTACAGTGTATCAGACTGAATAGGAGCTACTGTTCTTGTCAGTTTCCTAAGCAGACTTGAACTAGATATGGCCGTGTGTGTAGGAAGCACATTTTTTTTGTTCTGAGCAAGCTCACTGTTTGGAACACATAGGAAACACAGTAGAGTAGAAGAGTGCTCTTTTCTCAAAAGCAGAGTGTGTTTTTGGAAGGCGAGCTAGCGTTTGTTTTTCGGTCCTAAATGGAGTTGAGTCACATGCAGTTTTTTGTCCTACGAGCAAGAGTTGTTTTCTGGTATGACGAGTCACTATTGTGCTCCAATTGCCATAAACAGTGCAAATAGCACTCGCGTCTGTTCCGAGCAAGTACATTGTACTGGACTGAATAGGAGCTAATGTTCTTGTCATTTTAATAAGCAGAGTTGAAGTAGATATGATCCGTGTGTTTAGGAAGCACAGTTCTTTGGTTCTGAGCAAGCTCACTGTTTGGACCCCATAAGAAACACAGTAGAGTAGAAGAGTGCTCTTTTCTCAAAAGCAGAGTGTGTTTTATGTAAGGCGAGCTAGCATTTGTTTCTCAGTCCTAAATGGAATTGAATCACATCCAGTTTCTGTTCCTACGAGCAAGAGTTGTTTTCTGGTAAGACGAGTCACTATTGTGATCCAATTGCCATACACAGTGCAAATAGCACTCGCGTCTGTTCCGAGCAAGTACAGTGTATCGGACTGAAGAGGAGCTACTGTTCTTGTCAGTTTCCTAAGCAGAGTTGAACTAGATATGGCCCGTGTGTGTAGGAAGCACAGTTCTTTTGTTCTGAGCAAGCTCACTGTTTGGACCCCATAGGAAACACCGTAGAGTAGAAGAGTGCTCTTTTTTCTGAAGCAGAGTGTGTTTCTTGTAAGGCGAGCTAGCATTTGTTTCCCAGTCCTAAATGGAGTGGAATCACATGCAGTTTCTGGTCCTATGAGCAAGAGTTGTTTTCTGGTAAGGAATGTCACTATTGCGCTCCCATTGCCATACACAGTGCAAATAGCACATGCGTCTGTTCCCAGCAAGTACAGTGTATCGGACTGAAGAGGAGCTACTGTTCTTGTCAGTTTCCTAAGCAGAGTTGAACTAGATATGGCCCGTGTGTGTAGGAAGCACAGCTCTTTTGTTCTGAGCAAGCTCACTGTTCGTACCCCATAGGAAACACAGTAGAGTAGAAGCGTGCTCTTTTCTCAAAAGCAGAGTGTGTTTCATGGAAGGCAAGCTAGCATTTGTTTCTCAGTCCTAAATGGAGTTTAATCATATGCAGTTTCTGGTCCTACGAGCAAGAGTTGTTTTATGGTAAGAAGAGTCACTATTGTGCTCCAATTGCCATATACAGGACAAAGAACACTGTCGTCTGTTCCCAGCAAGTACAGTGTATTGGATTGAAGAGGATCTACTGTTCTTTCAGGTTCCTAAGCAGAATTGAACTAGATATGGCCGTGTGTGTAGGAAGCACAGTTCTTTTGTTCTGAGCAAGCTCACTGTTCGGACCCCGTAGGAAACACAGTAGAGTAGAAGAGTGCGCTTTTCTCAAAAGCAGAGTGTGTTTCCTGTAAGGCGAGCTAGCGTTTGTTTCCCAGTTCTAAATGGAGTTGAATCACATGCAGTTTCTAGTCCTATGAGCAAGAGTTGTTTTCTGGTAAGGAAAGTCACTATTGCGCTCCTATTGCCATACACAGTGCAAATAGCACTCGCGTCTGTTCTCAGCAAGTACAGTGTATCGGACTGAAGAGGAGCTACTTTTCTTGTCAGTTTCCTAAGCAGAGTTGAAGTAGATATGGCCCGTGTGTGTAGGAAGCACAGTTTTTATGTTCTGAGCAAGCTCACTGTTCTGGCCCTATAGGAAACACAGTAGAGTAGAAGGGTGCTCTTTTCTCAAAAGCAGAGTGTGTTTCTTGTAAGGCGAGCTAGCGTTTGTTTCCTAGTCCTAAATGGAGTTGAATCACATGCAGTTTCAGGTCCTACGAACAAGAGTTCTTTTCTGGTAGGGAAAGTCACATTGCGCTCCCATTGCCATACACAGTGCAAATAACACTCTTGTCTGTTCCCAGCAAGTACAGTTTATTGGACTGGATAGGTGCTACTGTTCTTGTCAGTTTCCTAAGCAGAGTTGAACTAGATATCATCCGTGTTTGTAGGAAGCACAGTTCTTTTGTTCTTTGCAAGCTCACTGTTTGGACCCCATAGGAAAAACAGTAGAGCAGAAGAGTGCTCTTTTCTCTAAAGCAGAATGTGTTACTTGTAAGGCGAGCTAGCGTTTGTTTCGCAGTCCTAAATGGAGTTGAATCCCATGCAGTTTCTGGTACTACGAGCAAGAGTTGTTTTCTGGTAAAAAGAGTCACTATTGTGCTGCCATTGCCATACACAGGACAAATAGCACTGGCGACTGTTCGCAGCAAGTACAGTATTTTGGGCTGAAGAGGATCTATTGTTCTTGTCAGGTTCCTAAACAGACTTTAACTAGATATGGCCGTGTGTGTAGGAAGCACAGTTCTTATGTTCTGAGCAAGCTCACTGTTCTGGCCCTATAGGAAACACAATAGAGTAGAAGAGTGCTCTTTTCTCAAAAGCAGAGTGTGTTTCTTTTAAGGCGAGCTAGCGTTTGTTCCCTATTCCTAAATGAAGTGGAATCACATGCAGTTTGTGTTCCTACGAGCAAGAGTTGTTTTCTGGTAAGGAAAGTCACTATTGTGCTCCCATTGCCATACACAGTGCAAATAGCATCGCGTCTGTTCCCAGCAAGTACAGTGTATTGGACGGAAGAGGAGCTACTGTTCTTCTCAGTTTCCTAAGCAGAGTTGAACTTGTTATGGCCTTGTGTAGGAAGCACAGTTCTTTTGTTCTGAGCAAGGTCACTGTTCTGGCTCTATAGGAAATACAGTAGAGTATAAGAGTGCTCTTTTCTCTAAAGCAGAGTGTGTTTCTTGTAAGGTGAGCTAGCGTTTGTTTCCCAGTCCTAAATGGAGTTGAATCACATGCAGTTTCTAGTACTATGAGCAAGAGTTGTTTTATGGTAAGAAGAGTCATTATTGCTCTGCCATTGCCATACACAGGACAAATAGCACTGGCGTCTGTTCCCAGCAAGTACAGTGTAATGGACTGAAGAGGATCTACTGTTCTTGTCAGGTTCCTAAGCAGACTTGAACTAGATATGGCCGTGTGTGTAGGAAGCACAGTTTTTTTGTTCTGAGCAAGCTCACTGTTCGGAACACATAGGAAACACAGTAGAGTAGAAGAGTGCTCTTTTCTCAAAAGCAGAGTGTGTTTCTTGGAAGTCGAGCTAGCGTTTTTTTTCCCAGTCCTAAATGGTGTTGAGTCACATGCAGGTTTTTGTCCTACGAGCAAGAGTTGTTTTCTGGTAAGACGAGTCACTATTGTGCTCCAATTGCCATACACAGTGCAAATAGCACTCGCGTCTGTTCCCTGCAAGTACAGTGTATCGGACTGAAGAGGAGCTACTGTTCTTGTCAGTTTCCTAAGCAGAGTTGAACTAGGTATGACCCGTGTGTAGGAAGCACAGTTCTTTGTTCTGAGCAAGCTCACTGTTCTGGCCATTTAGGAAACACAGTAGAGTAGAAGAGTGCTCTTTTCTCTAAAGCAGAGTGTGTTTCTGTAAGGTGAGCTAGCTTTTGTTTCCCAGTCCTAAATGGAGTTGAATCACATGCAGTTTCTGGTCCTACGATCAAGAGTTGTTTTATGGTAAGAAGAGTCACTATTGTGCCGCCATTGCCATACACAGGACAAATAGCACTGGCGTCTGTTCCCAGCATGTACAGTGTATTGGACTGAAGAGGATCTACTGTTATTGTCAGGTTCCTAAGCAGAATAGAACTAGATATGGCCATGTGTGTAGGAAGCACAGTTCTTTTGTTCTGAGCAAGCTCACTTTTCGGACAACATAGGAAACACAGTAGAGTAGAAGAGTGCTCTTTTCTCAAAAGCAGAGTGTGTTTTTGTAAGGCGAGCTAGCGTTTGTTTCCTAGTCCTAAATGGAGTTGAATCACATGCAGTTTCTGGTCCTACGAGCAAGAATTGTTTTATGGTAAGGAAAGTCACTATTGCGCTCCCATTACCCTACACAAGGCAAATAGCACTCGAGTCTTTTACCAGCAAGTACAGTGTATTGGAGTGAATAGGAGCTACGGTTCTTGTCAGTTTCCTAAGCAGAGTTGAACTAGATATGGTCCGTATGTGTAGGAAGCACAGTTCTTTTGTTCTGAGCAAGCTCACTGTTTGGATCTCATAGAAAACACAGTAGAGTAAAAGAGTGCTCTTTTCTCTAAAGCAGAGTGTGTTTTTGTAAGGCGAGCTAGCAGTTGTTTCCCAGTCCTAAATGGAGTGGAATCACATGCAGTTTCTGGTCCTACGAGCAAGAGTTGTTTTCTGGTAAGGAAAGTCACTATTGTGCTCCCATTGCCATACACAGTACAAATAGCCCTCCCGTCTGTTCCCAGCAAGTACAGTGTATTGGACTGAAGAGGAGCTACTGTTCTTGTCAGTTTCCTAAGCAGAGTTGAACTAGATATGGCCCGTGTGTGTAGGAAGCACAGTTCTTTTGTTCTGAGCAAGCTCACTCTTTGGACCTCATAGGAAACACAGTAGAGTAGAAGAGTGCTCTTTTCTCTAAAGCAGAGTGTGTTTCTTGTAAGGCGAGCTAGCGTTTCTTTCCCAGTCCTAAATGGAATTGAATCACATGCAGTTTCTGGTCCTACGAGCAAGAGTTGTTTTCTGGTAAGAAGAATCACTATTGCGCTGCCATTGCCATACACAGGACAAATAGCACTCGTGTCTGTTTCCAGCAAGTACAGGGTATTGGACTGAAGAGGAGCTACTGTTCTTCTCAGTTTCCTAAGCAGAGTTGTACTAGATATAGCCCGTGTGTGTAGGAAGCACAGTTCTTTTGTTCTGAGCAAGCTCACTGTTCGGACCTCATAGGAAACACAGTAGAGTAGAAGAGTACTCTTTTCTCAAAAGCAGAGTGTGTTTCTTGGAAGTCGAGCTAGCGTTTGTTTCCCAGTGTTAAATGGAGTTGAGTCACATGCAGTTTTTTGTCCTACGAGCAAGAGTTTTTTTCTGGTAAGACAAGTCACTATAAGGCTCCAATTGCCATACACAGTGCAAATAGCACTCGCGTATGTTCCCCGCAAGTACAGTGTATTGGACTGAAGAGGAGCTACTGTTCTTGTCAGTTTCCTAAGCAGAGTTGAACTAGATATGGCCCGTGTGTGTAGGAAGCACAGTTCTTTTGTTCTTAGCAAGCTCACTATTCGGACCCCTAGGAAGCACAGTAGAGTAGAAGAGTGCTCTTTTCTCAAGAGCAGAGTGTGTTTCATGTAAGGCGAGCTAGCATTTGTTTCCCAATCCTAAATGGATTTGAATCACATGCAGTTACTGGTCCTACGAGCAAGAGTTGTTTTCTGGTAAGGAAAGTCACTATTGCGCTCCCATTGCCATACACAGTGCAAATAGCATCGCGTCTGTTCCCAGCAAGTACAGTGTATTGGACGGAAGAGGAGCTACTGTTCTTCTCAGTTTCCTAAGCAGAGTTGAACTTGTTATGGCCCTGTGTAGGAAGCACAGTTCTTTTGTTCTGAGCAAGGTCACTGTTCTGGCTCTATAGGAAATACAGTAGAGTAGAAGAGTGCTCTTTTCTCTAAAGCAGAGTGTGTTTCTTGTAAGGCGAGCTAGCGTTTGTTTCCCAGTCCTAAATGGAGTTGAATCACATGCAGTTTCTAGTACTATGAGCAAGAGTTGTTTTATGGTAAGAAGAGTCATTATTACTCTGCCATTGCCATACACAGGACAAATAGCACTGGCGTCTGTTCCCAGCAAGTACAGTGTAATGGACTGAAGAGGATCTACTGTTCTTGTCAGGTTCCTAAGCAGACTTGAACTAGATATGGCCGTGTGTGTAGGAAACACAGTTTTTTTGTTCTGAGCAAGCTCATTGTTCGGAACACATAGGAAACACAGTAGAGTAGAAGAGTGCTCTTTTCTCAAAAGCAGAGTGTGTTTCTTGGAAGTCGAGCTAGCGTTTTTTTTCCCAGTCCTAAATGGAGTTGAGTCACATGCAGGTTTTTGTCCTACGAGCAAGAGTTGTTTTCTGGTAGGGCGAGTCACTATTGTGCTCCAATTTCCATACACAGTGCAAATAGCACTCGCGTCTGTTCCCTGCAAGTACAGTGTATCGGACTGAAGAGGAGCTACTGTTCTTGTCAGTTTCCTAAGCAGAGTTGAACTAGATATGACCCGTGTGTAGGAAGCACAGTTCTTTGTTCTGAGCAAGCTCACTGTTCTGGCCCTACAGGAAACACAGTAGAGTAGAAGAGTGCTCTTTTCTCTAAAGCAGAGTGTGTTTCTGTAAGGTGAGCTAGCTTTTGTTTCCCAGTCCTAAATGGAGTTGAATCACATGCAGTTTCTGGTCCTACGATCAAGAGTTGTTTTATGGTAAGAAGAGTTACTATTGTGCCGCCATTGCCATACACAGGACAAATAGCACTGGTGTCTGTTCCCAGCACGTACAGTGTATTGGATTGAAGAGGATCTACTGTTATTGTCAAGTTCCTAAGCAGAATTGAACTAGATATGGCCATGTGTGTAGGAAGCACAGTTCTTTTGTTCTGAGCAAGCTCACTTTTCGGACACCATAGGAAACACAGTAGAGTAGAAGAGTGCTCTTTTTTCAAAAGCAGAGTGTGTTTTTGTAAGGCGAGCTAGCATTTGTTTCCTAGTCCTAAATGGAGTTGAATCACATGCAATTTCTGGTCCTACGAGCAAGAATTGTTTTATGGTAAGGAAAGTCACTATTGCGCTCCCATTACCCTATACAAGGCAAATAGCACTCGAGTCTTTTCCCAGCAAGTACAGTGTATTGGAGTGAATAGGAGCTACTGTTCTTGTCAGTTTCCTAAACAGAGTTGAACTAGATATGGCCCGTGTGTGTAGGAAGCACAGTTCTTTTGTTCTGAGCAAGCTCACTGTTTGGATCTCACAGGAAACACAGTAGAGTAAAAGAGTGCTCTTTTCTCTAAAGCAGAGTGTGTTTTTGTAAGGCGAGCTAGCATTTGTTTCCCAGTCCTAAATGGAATGGAATCACATCAGTTTCTGGTCCTACGAGCAAGAGTTGTTTTCTGATAAGGAAAGTCACTATTGCGCTCCCATTGCCATACACAGTGCAAATAGCCCTCCCGTCTGTTCCCAGCAAGTACAGTGTATTGGACTGAAGAGGAGCTACTGTTCTTCTCAGTTTCCTAAGCAGAGTTGAACTAGATATGGTCCGTGTGTAGAAAGCACAGTTCTTTTTTTCTGAGAAAGCTCACTGTTCTGGCCCTATAGGAAACACAGTAGAGTAGAAGAGTGCTCTTTTCTCAAAAGCAGAGTGTGTTTCTTGTAAAGCGAGCTAGAGTTTGTTTCCCAGTCCTAAATGGAGATGAATCACATGCAGTTTCTGTTCCTACGAGCAAGAGTTGTTTTCTGGTAAGAAGAGTCACTATTGCGCTGCCATTGACATACACAGAACAAATAGCACTCGCATCTGTTCCCAGCAAGTACAGTGTATTGGACTGAAGAGGATCTACTGTTCTTGTCAGGTTCCTAAGCAGACTTGAACTAGATATGGCCGTGTGTGTAGGAAGCACAGTTTTTTTGTTCTGAGCAAGCTCACTGTTCGGAACACATAGGAAACACAGTAGAGTAGAAGAGTGCTCTTTTCTGAAAAGCAGAGTGTGTTTCTTGGAAATTGAGCTAGCGTTTGTTTCCCAGTCCTAAATGGAGTTGAGTCACATGCAGTTTTTTGTCCAACGAGCAAGAGTTGTTTTCAGGTAAGACAAGTCACTATTGTGCTCCAATTGCCATACACAGTGCAAATAGCACTCACGTCTGTTCCCCGCAAGTACAGTGTATTGGACTGAAGAGGAGCTAGTGTTCTTGTCAGTTTCCTAAGCAGAGTTGAACTAGATATGGCCCGTGTGTAGGAAGCACAGTTGTTTTGTTCTGATCAATCTCACTGTTCGGACCCCATAGGAAACACAGTAGAGTAGAAGAGTGCTCTTTCTCAAAAGCAGAGTGCTTTTCATGTAAGGCGAGCTAGCATTTGTTTCCCAGTCCTAAATGGAGTTGAATCACATGCAGTTTCTGGTCCTACGAGCAAGAGTTGTTTTCAGGTAAGGAAAGTCACTATTGCGCTCCCATTGCCATACACAGTACAAATAGCACTCGCGTCTGTTCCCAGCAAGTACATTCTATCGGACTGAAGAGGAGCTACTGTTTTTCTCAGTTTCCTAAGCAGAGTTGAACTAGATATGGCCCGTGTGTAGGAAGCACAGTTCTTTTGTTCTGAGCAAGCTCACTGTTCTGGCCCTATAGGAAACACAGTAGAGGAGAAGAGTGCTCTTTACTCAAAAGCAGAGTGTGTTTCTTGTAAGGCGAGCTAGCGTTTGTTTCCCAGTCCTAAATGGATTTGAGTCACATGCAGTTTCTGGTCCTAAGAACAAGAGTTGTTTTCTGGAAAGGAAAGTCACTATTGCGTGCCCATTGCCTTACACAAGGCAAATAGCACTGGCGTCTTTTCCGAGCAAGTACAGTGTATTGGACTGAATAGGAGTTACTGTTCTTGTCAGTTTCCTAAGTAGAGTTGAACTAGATATGGCCCGTGTGTGTAGGAAGCACAGTTCTTTTGTTCTGAGCAAGCTCACTGTTCTGGCCCTATAGGAAACACAGCTGAGTAGAAGAGTGCTCTTTTCTCAAAAGCAGAGTGTGTTTCTTGTAAGGCGAGCTAGCGTTTGTTTCCCAGTTTTAAATGGAGTTGAGTCACATGCAGGTTTTTGTCCTACGAGCAAGAGTTGTTTTCTGGTAGGGCGAGTCACTATTGTGCTCCAATTGCCATACACAGTACAAATAGCACTCGCGTCTGTTCCCTGCAAGTACAGTGTATCTGACTGAAGAGGAGCTACTGTTCTTGTCAGTTTCCTAAGCAGAGTTGAACTAGATATGGCCCGTGTGTAGGAAGCACAGTTCTTTATTCAGAGCAAGCTCACTGTTCTGGCCCTATAGGAAACACAGTAGAGTAGAAGAGTGCTCTATTCTCTAAAGCAGAGTGTGTTTCTGTAAGGTGAGCTAGCTTTTGTTTCCCAGTCCTAAATGGAGTTGAATCACATGCAGTTTCTGGTCCTACGAGCAAGAGTTGTTTTATGGTAAGAAGAGTCTCTATTGTGCTGCCATTGCCATACACAGGACAAATAGCACTGGCGTCTGTTCCCAGCACGTACAGTGTATTGGACTGAAGAGGATCTACTGTTATTGTCAGGTTCCTAAGCAGAATTGAACTAGATATGGCCATGTGTGTAGGAAGCACAGTTCTTTTGTTCTGAGCAAGCTCACTGTACGGACACCATAGGAAACACAGTAGAGTAGAAGAGTGCTCTTTTCTCAAAAGCAGAGTGTGTTTTTGTAAGGCGAACTAGCGTTTGTTTCCTAGTCCTAAATGGAGTTGAATCACATGCAGTTTCTGGTCCTACGAGCAAGAGTTGTTTTCTGGTAAGGAAAGTCACTATTGCGCTCCCATTACCCTACACAAGGCAAATAGCACTCGCGTCTTTTCCCAGCAAGTACAGTGTATTGGAGTGAATAGGAGCTACTGTTCTTGTCAGTTTCCTATGCAGAGTTTAACTAGATATGGTCCGTATGTGTAGGAAGCACAGTTCTTTTGTTCTGAGCAAGCTCACTGTTTGGATCCCTTAGGAAACACAGTAGAGTAAAAGAGTGCTCTTTTCTCTAAAGCAGAGTGTGTTTCTTGTAAGGCGAGCTAGCATTTGTTTCCCAGTCCTAAATGGAGTGGAATCACATGCAGTTTGTGGTCCTACGAGCAAGAGTTGTTTTCTGGTAAGGAAAGTCACTATTGTGCTCCCATTGACATACACAGTGCAAATAGCACATGCGCCTGTTGCCAGCAAGTACAGTGTATTGGACTGAAGAGGAGCTATTGTTCTTGTCAGTTTCCTAAGCAGAGTTGAACTAGATATGGCCCGTGTGTGTAGGAAGCACAGTTCTTTTGTTCTGAGCAAGCTCACTGTTCTGGCCCTATAGGAAACACAGTAGAGTAGAAGAGTGCTCTTTTCTCTAAAGCAGAGTGTGTTTCTTGTAAGGCGAGCTAGCGTTTGTTTCCCAGTCCTAAATGGAATTGAATCACATGCAGTTTCTAGTCTTACGAGCAAGAGTTGTTTTATGGTAACAAGAGTCACTATTGCTATGCCATTGCCATACACAGGACAAATAGCACTGGCGTCTGTTCCCAGCAAGTACAGTGTATTGGACTGAAGAGGATCTACTGTTCTTGTCAGGTTCCTAAGCAGAATTGAACTAGATATGGCCATGTGTGTAGGAAGCACAGTTTTTTTGTTCTGAGGAAGCTCACTGTACGGAACACATAGGAAACACAGTAGAGTAGAAGAGTGCTTTTTTCTCAAAAGCAGAGTGTGTTTCTTGGAAGTCGAGCTAGCGTTTGTTTCCCAGTCCTAAATGGAGTTGAGTCACATGCAGTTTTTTGTCCTACGAGCCAGAGTTGTTTTCTGGTAAGACAAGTCACTATTGTGCTCCAATTGCCATACACAGTGCAAATAGCACTCTTGTCTGTTCCCCGAAAGTACTGTGTATGGGACTGAAGAGGAGCTAGTGTTCTTGTCAGTTTCCTAAGCATAGTTGAACTAGATATGGCTCGTGTGTGTAGGAAGCACAGTTCTTTTGTTCTGAGCTAGCTCACTGTTCGGACCCCTTAGGAAACACAGTAGAGTAGAAGAGTGCTCTTTCCCCAAAAGCAGAGTGTGTTTCATGTAAGGCGAGCTAGCATTTGTTTCCCAGTCCTAAATGGATTTGAATCACATGCAGTTTCTGGTCCTACGAGCAAGAGTTGTTTTCTGGAAAGGAAAGTCACTATTGCGCTCCCATTGCCATACACAGTGCAAATGGCACTCGCGTCTGTTCCCAGCAAGTACAGTGTATTGGACTGAAGAGGAGCTACTGTTCCTGTCAGTTTCCTAAGCAGAGTTGAACTATTATGGCCCGTGTGTAGGAAGCACAGTTCTTTTGTTCTGAGAAAGCTCACTGTTTTGACCACATAGGAAACAGAGTAGAGTAGAAGAGTGCTCTTTCCTCTAAAGCAGAGTGTGTTTCTTGTAAGGCGAGCTAGCGTTTGTTTCCCAGTCCTAAATGGACTTGAATCACATGCAGTTTCTAGTCCTACGAGCAAGAGTTGTTTTATGGTAAGAAGAGTCACTATTGCGCTACCATTGCCATACACAGGACAAATAGCACTGGCGTCTGATCCCAGCAAGTACAGTGTATTGGACTGAAGAGGATCTACTGTTCTTGTCACGTTCCTAAGCAGAATTGAACTAGATATGGCCGTGTGTGTAGGAAGCACAGTTCTTTTGTTCTGAGCAAGCTCACTGTTCGGACACCATAGGAAACACAGTAGAGTATTAGAGTGCTCTTTTCTCAAAAGCAGAGTGTGTTTCTTATAAGGCGAGCTAGCGTTTGTTTCCCAGTCCTAAATGGAGTTGAATCACATGCAGTTTCTGGTCCTAAGAGCAAGAGTTGTTTTCTGGTAAGGAAAGTCACTATTGTGCTCCCCTTGCCATACACAGTGCAAATAGCTCCCGCGTCTGTTCCCAGCAAGTACAGTGTATCGGACTGAAGAGGAGCTACTGTTCTTGTCAGTTTCCTAAGCAGAGTTGAACATGATATGGCCCGTGTGTGTAGGAAGCACAGGTCTTATGTTCTGAGCAAGCTCACTGTTCTGGCCCTATAGGAAACACAGTAGAGTAGAAGCGTGCTCTTTTCTCAAAAGCAGAGTGTGTTTTTGTAAGGCAAGCTAGCGTTTGTTTCCTAGTCCTAAATGGACCTGAATCCCATGCAGTTTCTGGTCCTACGAACAAGAGTTGTTTTCTGGTAAGGGAAGTCTCTATTGCGCTCCCATTGCCCTACACAAGGCAAATAGCACTTGCGTCTTTTCCCAGCATGTACGGTGTATGGGACTTAAGAGGAGCTACTGTTCTTGTCAGTTTCCTAAGCAGAGTTGAACTAGATATGGCCCGTGTGTAGGAAGCACAGTTCTTTTGTTCTGAGCAAGCTCACTGTTCTGGCCCTATAGGAAACACAGTAGAGTAGAAGAGTGCTCTTTCCACAAAAGCAGAGTGTGTTTCTTGTAAGGTGAGCTAGCTTTTGTTTCCCAGTCCTAAATGGAGTTGAATCACATGCAGTTTCTGGTCCTACGAGCAAGAGTTGTTTTATAGTAAGAAGAGTCCCTATTGCGCTGCTATTGCCATACACAGGACAAATAGCACTGGCGTCTGTTCCCAGCAAGTACAGTGTATTGGACTGAAGAGGATCTACTGTTCTTGTCAGGTTCCTAAGCAGAATTGAACTAGATATGGTCGTGTATGTAGGAAGCACAGTTCTTTTGTTCTGAGCAGGCTCACTGTTCGGACACCATAGGAAACACAGTAGAGTAGAAGATTGCTATTTTCTCAAAAGCAGAGTGTGTTTCTTGTAAGGCGAGCTAGCGTTTGTTTCCCAGCCCTAAATGGAGTTGAGTCACATGCAGTTTCTGGTCCTACGAGCAAGAGTTGTTTTCTGGTAAGGAAAGTAACTATTGCGCTCCCATTGCCATACACAGTGCAAATAGCCCTCCTGTCTTTTCCCAGCAAGTACAGTGTATTGGACTGAAGAGGAGCTACTGTTCTTCTCAGTTTCCTAAGCAGAGTTGAACTAGATATGGCCCGTGTGTGTAGGAAGCACAGTTCTTTTGTTCTGAGCAAGCTCACTCTTTGGACCTCATAGGAAACACAGTAGAGTAGAAGAGTGCTCTTTTCTCTAAAGCAGAGTGTGTTTCTTGTAAGGCGAGCTAGCGTTTCTTTCCCAGTCCTAAATGGAATTGAATCACATGCAGTTTCTGGTCCTACGAGCAAGAGTTGTTTTCTGGTAAGAAGAATCACTATTGCGCTGCCATTGCCATACACAGGACAAATAGCACTCGTGTCTGTTTCCAGCAAGTACAGGGTATTGGACTGAAGAGGAGCTACTGTTCTTCTCAGTTTCCTAAGCAGAGTTGTACTAGATATAGCCCGTGTGTGTAGGAAGCACAGTTCTTTTGTTCTGAGCAAGCTCACTGTTCGGACCTCATAGGAAACACAGTAGAGTAGAAGAGTACTCTTTTCTCAAAAGCAGAGTGTGTTTCTTGGAAGTCGAGCTAGCGTTTGTTTCCCAGTGTTAAATGGAGTTGAGTCACATGCAGTTTTTTGTCCTACGAGCAAGAGTTTTTTTCTGGTAAGACAAGTCACTATAAGGCTCCAATTGCCATACACAGTGCAAATAGCACTCGCGTATGTTCCCCGCAAGTACAGTGTATCTGACTGAAGAGGAGCTACTGTTCTTGTCAGTTTCCTAAGCAGAGTTGAACTAGATATGGCCCGTGTGTGTAGGAAGCACAGTTCTTTTGTTCTTAGCAAGCTCACTATTCGGACCCCATAGGAAGCACAGTAGAGTAGAAGAGTGCTCTTTTCTCAAGAGCAGAGTGTGTTTCATGTAAGGCGAGCTAGCATTTGTTTCCCAATCCTAAATGGATTTGAATCACATGCAGTTACTGGTCCTACGAGCAAGAGTTGTTTTCTGGTAAGGAAAGTCACTATTGCGCTCCCATTGCCATACACAGTGCAAATAGCATCGCGTCTGTTCCCAGCAAGTACAGTGTATTGGACGGAAGAGGAGCTACTGTTCTTCTCAGTTTCCTAAGCAGAGTTGAACTTGTTATGGCCCTGTGTAGGAAGCACAGTTCTTTTGTTCTGAGCAAGGTCACTGTTCTGGCTCTATAGGAAATACAGTAGAGTAGAAGAGTGCTCTTTTCTCTAAAGCAGAGTGTGTTTCTTGTAAGGCGAGCTAGCGTTTGTTTCCCAGTCCTAAATGGAGTTGAATCACATGCAGTTTCTAGTACTATGAGCAAGAGTTGTTTTATGGTAAGAAGAGTCATTATTACTCTGCCATTGCCATACACAGGACAAATAGCACTGGCGTCTGTTCCCAGCAAGTACAGTGTAATGGACTGAAGAGGATCTACTGTTCTTGTCAGGTTCCTAAGCAGACTTGAACTAGATATGGCCGTGTGTGTAGGAAACACAGTTTTTTTGTTCTGAGCAAGCTCATTGTTCGGAACACATAGGAAACACAGTAGAGTAGAAGAGTGCTCTTTTCTCAAAAGCAGAGTGTGTTTCTTGGAAGTCGAGCTAGCGTTTTTTTTCCCAGTCCTAAATGGAGTTGAGTCACATGCAGGTTTTTGTCCTACGAGCAAGAGTTGTTTTCTGGTAGGGCGAGTCACTATTGTGCTCCAATTTCCATACACAGTGCAAATAGCACTCGCGTCTGTTCCCTGCAAGTACAGTGTATCTGACTGAAGAGGAGCTACTGTTCTTGTCAGTTTCCTAAGCAGAGTTGAACTAGATATGACCCGTGTGTAGGAAGCACAGTTCTTTGTTCTGAGCAAGCTCACTGTTCTGGCCCTACAGGAAACACAGTAGAGTAGAAGAGTGCTCTTTTCTCTAAAGCAGAGTGTGTTTCTGTAAGGTGAGCTAGCTTTTGTTTCCCAGTCCTAAATGGAGTTGAATCACATGCAGTTTCTGGTCCTACGATCAAGAGTTGTTTTATGGTAAGAAGAGTCACTATTGTGCCGCCATTGCCATACACAGGACAAATAGCACTGGTGTCTGTTCCCAGCACATACAGTGTATTGGACTGAAGAGGACTACTGTTATTGTCAAGTTCCTAAGCAGAATTGAACTAGATATGGCCATGTGTGTAGGAAGCACAGTTCTTTTGTTCTGAGCAAGCTCACTTTTCGGACACCATAGGAAACACAGTAGAGTAGAAGAGTGCTCTTTTCTCAAAAGCAGAGTGTTTTTGTAAGGCGAGCTAGCATTTGTTTCCTAGTCCTAAATGGAGTTGAATCACATGCAATTTCTGGTCCTACGAGCAAGAATTGTTTTATGGTAAGGAAAGTCACTATTGCGCTCCCATTACCCTATACAAGGCAAATAGCACTCGAGTCTTTTCCCAGCAAGTACAGTGTATTGGAGTGAATAGGAGCTACTGTTCTTGTCAGTTTCCTAAACAGAGTTGAACTAGATATGGCCCGTGTGTGTAGGAAGCACAGTTCTTTTGTTCTGAGCAAGCTCACTGTTTGGATCTCACAGGAAACACAGTAGAGTAAAAGAGTGCTCTTTTCTCTAAAGCAGAGTGTGTTTTTGTAAGGCGAGCTAGCATTTGTTTCCCAGTCCTAAATGGAATGGAATCACATCAGTTTCTGGTCCTACGAGCAAGAGTTGTTTTCTGGTAAGGAAAGTCACTATTGCGCTCCCATTGCCATACACAGTGCAAATAGCCCTCCCGTCTGTTCCCAGCAAGTACAGTGTATTGGACTGAAGAGGAGCTACTGTTCTTCTCAGTTTCCTAAGCAGAGTTGAACTAGATATGGTCCGTGTGTAGAAAGCACAGTTCTTTTTTTCTGAGAAAGCTCACTGTTCTGGCCCTATAGGAAACACAGTAGAGTAGAAGAGTGCTCTTTTCTCAAAAGCAGAGTGTGTTTCTTGTAAAGCGAGCTAGAGTTTGTTTCCCAGTCCTAAATGGAGATGAATCACATGCAGTTTCTGTTCCTACGAGCAAGAGTTGTTTTCTGGTAAGAAGAGTCACTATTGCGCTGCCATTGACATACACAGAACAAATAGCACTCGCATCTGTTCCCAGCAAGTACAGTGTATTGGACTGAAGAGGATCTACTGTTCTTGTCAGGTTCCTAAGCAGACTTGAACTAGATATGGCCGTGTGTGTAGGAAGCACAGTTTTTTTGTTCTGAGCAAGCTCACTGTTCGGAACACATAGGAAACACAGTAGAGTAGAAGAGTGCTCTTTTCTGAAAAGCAGAGTGTGTTTCTTGGAAATTGAGCTAGCGTTTGTTTCCCAGTCCTAAATGAAGTTGAGTCACATGCAGTTTTTTGTCCAACGAGCAAGAGTTGTTTTCAGGTAAGACAAGTCACTATTGTGCTCCAATTGCCATACACAGTGCAAATAGCACTCACGTCTGTTCCCCGCAAGTACAGTGTATTGGACTGAAGAGGAGCTAGTGTTCTTGTCAGTTTCCTAAGCAGAGTTGAACTAGATATGGCCCGTGTGTAGGAAGCACAGTTGTTTTGTTCTGATCAATCTCACTGTTCGGACCCCATAGGAAACAAAGTAGAGTAGAAGAGTGCTCTTTCTCAAAAGCAGAGTGCTTTTCATGTAAGGCGAGCTAGCATTTGTTTCCCAGTCCTAAATGGAGTTGAATCACATGCAGTTTCTGGTCCTACGAGCAAGAGTTGTTTTCTGGTAAGGAAAGTCACTATTGCGCTCCCATTGCCATACACAGTACAAATAGCACTCGCGTCTGTTCCCAGCAAGTACATTCTATCGGACTGAAGAGAAGCTACTGTTCTTCTCAGTTTCCTAAGCAGAGTTGAACTAGATATGGCACGTGTGTAGGAAGCACAGTTCTTTTGTTCTGAGCAAGCTCACTGTTCTGGCCCTATAGGAAACACAGTAGAGGAGAAGAGTGCTCTTTACTCAAAAGCAGAGTGTGTTTCTTGTAAGGCGAGCTAGCGTTTGTTTCCCAGTCCTAAATGGATTTGAGTCACATGCAGTTTCTGGTCCTAAGAACAAGAGTTGTTTTCTGGAAAGGAAAGTCACTATTGCGTGCCCATTGCCTTACACAAGGCAAATAGCACTGGCGTCTTTTCCGAGCAAGTACAGTGTATTGGACTGAATAGGAGTTACTGTTCTTGTCAGTTTCCTAAGTAGAGTTGAACTAGATATGGCCCGTGTGTGTAGGAAGCACAGTTCTTTTGTTCTGAGCAAGCTCACTGTTCTGGCCCTATAGGAAACACAGCAGAGTAGAAGAGTGCTCTTTTCTCAAAAGCAGAGTGTGTTTCTTGTAAGGCGAGCTAGCGTTTGTTTCCCAGTTTTAAATGGAGTTGAGTCACATGCAGGTTTTTGTCCTACGAGCAAGAGTTGTTTTCTGGTAGGGCGAGTCACTATTGTGCTCCAATTGCCATACACAGTACAAATAGCACTCGCGTCTGTTCCCTGCAAGTACAGTGTATCTGACTGAAGAGGAGCTACTGTTCTTGTCAGTTTCCTAAGCAGAGTTGAACTAGATATGGCCCGTGTGTAGGAAGCACAGTTCTTTATTCAGAGCAAGCTCACTGTTCTGGCCCTATAGGAAACACAGTAGAGTAGAAGAGTGCTCTATTCTCTAAAGCAGAGTGTGTTTCTGTAAGGTGAGCTAGGTTTTGTTTCCCAGTCCTAAATGGAGTTGAATCACATGCAGTTTCTGGTCCTACGAGCAAGAGTTGTTTTATGGTAAGAAGAGTCTCTATTGTGCTGCCATTGCCATACACAGGACAAATAGCACTGGCGTCTGTTCCCAGCACGTACAGTGTATTGGACTGAAGAGGATCTACTGTTATTGTCAGGTTCCTAAGCAGAATTGAACTAGATATGGCCATGTGTGTAGGAAGCACAGTTCTTTTGTTCTGAGCAAGCTCACTGTACGGACACCATAGGAAACACAGTAGAGTAGAAGAGTGCTCTTTTCTCAAAAGCAGAGTGTGTTTTTGTAAGGCGAACTAGCGTTTGTTTCCTAGTCCTAAATGGAGTTGAATCACATGCAGTTTCTGGTCCTACGAGCAAGAGTTGTTTTCTGGTAAGGAAAGTCACTATTGCGCTCCCATTACCCTACACAAGGCAAATAGCACTCGCGTCTTTTCCCAGCAAGTACAGTGTATTGGAGTGAATAGGAGCTACTGTTCTTGTCAGTTTCCTATGCAGAGTTTAACTAGATATGGTCCGTATGTGTAGGAAGCACAGTTCTTTTGTTCTGAGCAAGCTCACTGTTTGGATCCCTTAGGAAACACAGTAGAGTAAAAGAGTGCTCTTTTCTCTAAAGCAGAGTGTGTTTCTTGTAAGGCGAGCTAGCATTTGTTTCCCAGTCCTAAATGGAGTGGAATCACATGCAGTTTGTGGTCCTACGAGCAAGAGTTGTTTTCTGGTAAGGAAAGTCACTATTGTGCTCCCATTGCCATACACAGTGCAAATAGCACATGCGCCTGTTGCCAGCAAGTACAGTGTATTGGACTGATAAGGAGCTATTGTTCTTGTCAGTTTCCTAAGCAGAGTTGAACTAGATATGGCCCGTGTGTGTAGGAAGCACAGTTCTTTTGTTCTGAGCAAGCTCACTGTTCTGGCCCTATAGGAAACACAGTAGAGTAGAAGAGTGCTCTTTTCTCTAAAGCAGAGTGTGTTTCTTGTAAGGCGAGCTAGCGTTTGTTTCCCAGTCCTAAATGGAATTGAATCACATGCAGTTTCTAGTCTTACGAGCAAGAGTTGTTTTATGGTAACAAGAGTCACTATTGCTATGCCATTGCCATACACAGGACAAATAGCACTGGCGTCTGTTCCCAGCAAGTACAGTGTATTGGACTGAAGAGGATCTACTGTTCTTGTCAGGTTCCTAAGCAGAATTGAACTAGATATGGCCATGTGTGTAGGAAGCACAGTTTTTTTGTTCTGAGGAAGCTCACTGTACGGAACACATAGGAAACACAGTAGAGTAGAAGAGTGCTTTTTTCTCAAAAGCAGAGTGTGTTTCTTGGAAGTCGAGCTAGCGTTTGTTTCCCAGTCCTAAATGGAGTTGAGTCACATGCAGTTTTTTGTCCTACGAGCCAGAGTTGTTTTCTGGTAAGACAAGTCACTATTGTGCTCCAATTGCCATACACAGTGCAAATAGCACTCTCGTCTGTTCCCCGAAAGTACTGTGTATGGGACTGAAGAGGAGCTAGTGTTCTTGTCAGTTTCCTAAGCATAGTTGAACTAGATATGGCTCGTGTGTGTAGGAAGCACAGTTCTTTTGTTCTGAGCTAGCTCACTGTTCGGACCCCTTAGGAAACACAGTAGAGTAGAAGAGTGCTCTTTCCCCAAAAGCAGAGTGTGTTTCATGTAAGGCGAGCTAGCATTTGTTTCCCAGTCCTAAATGGATTTGAATCACATGCAGTTTCTGGTCCTACGAGCAAGAGTTGTTTTCTGGAAAGGAAAGTCACTATTGCGCTCCCATTGCCATACACAGTGCAAATGGCACTCGCGTCTGTTCCCAGCAAGTACAGTGTATTGGACTGAAGAGAAGCTACTGTTCCTGTCAGTTTCCTAAGCAGAGTTGAACTAGTTATGGCCCGTGTGTAGGAAGCACAGTTCTTTTGTTCTGAGCAAGCTAACTGTTTTGACCACATAGGAAACAGAGTAGAGTAGAAGAGTGCTCTTTCCTCTAAAGCAGAGTGTGTTTCTTGTAAGGCGAGCTAGCGTTTGTTTCCCAGTCCTAAATGGACTTGAATCACATGCAGTTTCTAGTCCTACGAGCAAGAGTTGTTTTATGGTAAGAAGAGTCACTATTGCGCTACCATTGCCATACACAGGACAAATAGCACTGGCGTCTGATCCCAGCAAGTACAGTGTATTGGACTGAAGAGGATCTACTGTTCTTGTCATGTTCCTAAGCAGAATTGAACTAGATATGGCCGTGTGTGTAGGAAGCACAGTTCTTTTGTTCTGAGCAAGCTCACTGTTCGGACACCATAGGAAACACAGTAGAGTATTAGAGTGCTCTTTTCTCAAAAGCAGAGTGTGTTTCTTATAAGGCGAGCTAGCGTTTGTTTCCCAGTCCTAAATGGAGTTGAATCACATGCAGTTTCTGGTCCTAAGAGCAAGAGTTGTTTTCTGGTAAGGAAAGTCACTATTGTGCTCCCCTTGCCATACACAGTGCAAATAGCTCCCGCGTCTGTTCCCAGCAAGTACAGTGTATCGGACTGAAGAGGAGCTACTGTTCTTGTCAGTTTCCTAAGCAGAGTTGAACATGATATGGCCCGTGTGTGTAGGAAGCACAGGTCTTATGTTCTGAGCAAGCTCACTGTTCTGGCCCTATAGGAAACACAGTAGAGTAGAAGCGTGCTCTTTTCTCAAAAGCAGAGTGTGTTTTTGTAAGGCAAGCTAGCGTTTGTTTCCTAGTCCTAAATGGAGCTGAATCCCATGCAGTTTCTTGTCCTACGAACAAGAGTTGTTTTCTGGTAAGGAAAGTCTCTATTGCGCTCCCATTGCCCTACACAAGGCAAATAGCACTTGTGTCTTTTCCCAGCATGTACGGTGTATGGGACTTAAGAGGAGCTACTGTTCTTGTCAGTTTCCTAAGCAGAGTTGAACTAGATATGGCCCGTGTGTAGGAAGCACAGTTCTTTTGTTCTGAGCAAGCTCACTGTTCTGGCCCTATAGGAAACACAGTAGAGTAGAAGAGTGCTCTTTCCACAAAAGCAGAGTGTGTTTCTTGTAAGGTGAGCTAGCTTTTGTTTCCCAGTCCTAAATGGAGTTGAATCACATGCAGTTTCTGGTCCTACGAGCAAGAGTTGTTTTATAGTAAGAAGAGTCCCTATTGCGCTGCTATTGCCATACACAGGACAAATAGCACTGGCGTCTGTTCCCAGCAAGTACAGTGTATTGGACTGAAGAGGATCTACTGTTCTTGTCAGGTTCCTAAGCAGAATTGAACTAGATATGGTCGTGTATGTAGGAAGCACAGTTCTTTTGTTCTGAGCAGGCTCACTGTTCGGACACCATAGGAAACACAGTAGAGTAGAAGATTGCTATTTTCTCAAAAGCAGAGTGTGTTTCTTGTAAGGCGAGCTAGCGTTTGTTTCCCAGCCCTAAATGGAGTTGAGTCACATGCAGTTTCTGGTCCTACGAGCAAGAGTTGTTTTCTGGTAAGGAAAGTAACTATTGCGCTCCCATTGCCATACACAGTGCAAATAGCCCTCCTGTCTTTTCCCAGCAAGTACAGTGTATTGGACTGAAGAGGAGCTACTGTTCTTCTCAGTTTCCTAAGCAGAGTTGAACTAGATATGGCCCGTGTGTGTAGGAAGCACAGTTCTTTTGTTCTGAGCAAGCTCACTCTTTGGACCTCATAGGAAACACAGTAGAGTAGAAGAGTGCTCTTTTCTCTAAAGCAGAGTGTGTTTCTTGTAAGGCGAGCTAGCGTTTCTTTCCCAGTCCTAAATGGAATTGAATCACATGCAGTTTCTGGTCCTACGAGCAAGAGTTGTTTTCTGGTAAGAAGAATCACTATTGCGCTGCCATTGCCATACACAGGACAAATAGCACTCGTGTCTGTTTCCAGCAAGTACAGGGTATTGGACTGAAGAGGAGCTACTGTTCTTCTCAGTTTCCTAAGCAGAGTTGTACTAGATATAGCCCGTGTGTGTAGGAAGCACAGTTCTTTTGTTCTGAGCAAGCTCACTGTTCGGACCTCATAGGAAACACAGTAGAGTAGAAGAGTACTCTTTTCTCAAAAGCAGAGTGTGTTTCTTGGAAGTCGAGCTAGCGTTTGTTTCCCAGTGTTAAATGGAGTTGAGTCACATGCAGTTTTTTGTCCTACGAGCAAGAGTTTTTTTCTGGTAAGACAAGTCACTATAAGGCTCCAATTGCCATACACAGTGCAAATAGCACTCGCGTATGTTCCCCGCAAGTACAGTGTATTGGACTGAAGAGGAGCTACTGTTCTTGTCAGTTTCCTAAGCAGAGTTGAACTAGATATGGCCCGTGTGTGTAGGAAGCACAGTTCTTTTGTTCTTAGCAAGCTCACTATTCGGACCCCATAGGAAGCACAGTAGAGTAGAAGAGTGCTCTTTTCTCAAGAGCAGAGTGTGTTTCATGTAAGGCGAGCTAGCATTTGTTTCCCAATCCTAAATGGATTTGAATCACATGCAGTTACTGGTCCTACGAGCAAGAGTTGTTTTCTGGTAAGGAAAGTCACTATTGCGCTCCCATTGCCATACACAGTGCAAATAGCATCGCGTCTGTTCCCAGCAAGTACAGTGTATTGGACGGAAGAGGAGCTACTGTTCTTCTCAGTTTCCTAAGCAGAGTTGAACTTGTTATGGCCCTGTGTAGGAAGCACAGTTCTTTTGTTCTGAGCAAGGTCACTGTTCTGGCTCTATAGGAAATACAGTAGAGTAGAAGAGTGCTCTTTTCTCTAAAGCAGAGTGTGTTTCTTGTAAGGCGAGCTAGCGTTTGTTTCCCAGTCCTAAATGGAGTTGAATCACATGCAGTTTCTAGTACTATGAGCAAGAGTTGTTTTATGGTAAGAAGAGTCATTATTACTCTGCCATTGCCATACACAGGACAAATAGCACTGGCGTCTGTTCCCAGCAAGTACAGTGTAATGGACTGAAGAGGATCTACTGTTCTTGTCAGGTTCCTAAGCAGACTTGAACTAGATATGGCCGTGTGTGTAGGAAACACAGTTTTTTTGTTCTGAGCAAGCTCATTGTTCGGAACACATAGGAAACACAGTAGAGTAGAAGAGTGCTCTTTTCTCAAAAGCAGAGTGTGTTTCTTGGAAGTCGAGCTAGCGTTTTTTTTCCCAGTCCTAAATGGAGTTGAGTCACATGCAGGTTTTTGTCCTACGAGCAAGAGTTGTTTTCTGGTAGGGCGAGTCACTATTGTGCTCCAATTTCCATACACAGTGCAAATAGCACTCGCGTCTGTTCCCTGCAAGTACAGTGTATCGGACTGAAGAGGAGCTACTGTTCTTGTCAGTTTCCTAAGCAGAGTTGAACTAGATATGACCCGTGTGTAGGAAGCACAGTTCTTTGTTCTGAGCAAGCTCACTGTTCTGGCCCTACAGGAAACACAGTAGAGTAGAAGAGTGCTCTTTTCTCTAAAGCAGAGTGTGTTTCTGTAAGGTGAGCTAGCTTTTGTTTCCCAGTCCTAAATGGAGTTGAATCACATGCAGTTTCTGGTCCTACGATCAAGAGTTGTTTTATGGTAAGAAGAGTTACTATTGTGCCGCCATTGCCATACACAGGACAAATAGCACTGGTGTCTGTTCCCAGCACGTACAGTGTATTGGACTGAAGAGGATCTACTGTTATTGTCAAGTTCCTAAGCAGAATTGAACTAGATATGGCCATGTGTGTAGGAAGCACAGTTCTTTTGTTCTGAGCAAGCTCACTTTTCGGACACCATAGGAAACACAGTAGAGTAGAAGAGTGCTCTTTTCTCAAAAGCAGAGTGTGTTTTTGTAAGGCGAGCTAGCGTTTGTTTCCTAGTCCTAAATGGACTTGAATCACATGCAAATTCTGGTCCTACGAGCAAGAATTGTTTTATGGTAAGGAAAGTCACTATTGCGCTCCCATTACCCTATACAAGGCAAATAGCACTCGAGTCTTTTCCCAGCAAGTACAGTGTATTGGAGTGAATAGGAGCTACTGTTCTTGTCAGTTTCCTAAACAGAGTTGAACTAGATATGGCCCGTGTGTGTAGGAAGCACAGTTCTTTTGTTCTGAGCAAGCTCACTGTTTGGATCTCACAGGAAACACAGTAGAGTAAAAGAGTGCTCTTTTCTCTAAAGCAGAGTGTGTTTTTGTAAGGCGAGCTAGCATTTGTTTCCCAGTCCTAAATGGAATGGAATCACATGCAGTTTCTGGTCCTACGAGCAAGAGTTGTTTTCTGGTAAGGAAAGTCACTATTGCGCTCCCATTGCCATACACAGTGCAAATAGCCCTCCCGTCTGTTCCCAGCAAGTACAGTGTATTGGACTGAAGAGGAGCTACTGTTCTTCTCAGTTTCCTAAGCAGAGTTGAACTAGATATGGTCCGTGTGTAGAAAGCACAGTTCTTTTTTTCTGAGAAAGCTCACTGTTCTGGCCCTATAGGAAACACAGTAGAGTAGAAGAGTGCTCTTTTCTCCAAAGCAGAGTGTGTTTCTTGTAAAGCGAGCTAGAGTTTGTTTCCCAGTCCTAAATGGAGATGAATCACATGCAGTTTCTGTTCCTACGAGCAAGAGTTGTTTTCTGGTAAGAAGAGTCACTATTGCGCTGCCATTGACATACACAGAACAAATAGCACTCGCATCTGTTCCCAGCAAGTACAGTGTATTGGACTGAAGAGGATCTACTGTTCTTGTCAGGTTCCTAAGCAGACTTGAACTAGATATGGCCGTGTGTGTAGGAAGCACAGTTTTTTTGTTCTGAGCAAGCTCACTGTTCGGAACACATAGGAAACACAGTAGAGTAGAAGAGTGCTCTTTTCTGAAAAGCAGAGTGTGTTTCTTGGAAATTGAGCTAGCGTTTGTTTCCCAGTCCTAAATGGAGTTGAGTCACATGCAGTTTTTTGTCCAACGAGCAAGAGTTGTTTTCAGGTAAGACAAGTCACTATTGTGCTCCAATTGCCATACACAGTGCAAATAGCACTCACGTCTGTTCCCCGCAAGTACAGTGTATTGGACTGAAGAGGAGCTAGTGTTCTTGTCAGTTTCCTAAGCAGAGTTGAACTAGATATGGCCCGTGTGTAGGAAGCACAGTTGTTTTGTTCTGATCAATCTCACTGTTCGGACCCCATAGGAAACAAAGTAGAGTAGAAGAGTGCTCTTTCTCAAAAGCAGAGTGCTTTTCATGTAAGGCGAGCTAGCATTTGTTTCCCAGTCCTAAATGGAGTTGAATCACATGCAGTTTCTGGTCCTACGAGCAAGAGTTGTTTTCTGGTAAGGAAAGTCACTATTGCGCTCCCATTGCCATACACAGTACAAATAGCACTCGCGTCTGTTCCCAGCAAGTACATTCTATCGGACTGAAGAGGAGCTACTGTTCTTCTCAGTTTCCTAAGCAGAGTTGAACTAGATATGGCCCGTGTGTAGGAAGCACAGTTCTTTTGTTCTGAGCAAGCTCACTGTTCTGGCCCTATAGGAAACACAGTAGAGGAGAAGAGTGCTCTTTACTCAAAAGCAGAGTGTGTTTCTTGTAAGGCGAGCTAGCGTTTGTTTCCCAGTCCTAAATGGATTTGAGTCACATGCAGTTTCTGGTCCTAAGAACAAGAGTTGTTTTCTGGAAAGGAAAGTCACTATTGCGTGCCCATTGCCTTACACAAGGCAAATAGCACTGGCGTCTTTTCCGAGCAAGTACAGTGTATTGGACTGAATAGGAGTTACTGTTCTTGTCAGTTTCCTAAGTAGAGTTGAACTAGATATGGCCCGTGTGTGTAGGAAGCACAGTTCTTTTGTTCTGAGCAAGCTCACTGTTCTGGCCCTATAGGAAACACAGCAGAGTAGAAGAGTGCTCTTTTCTCAAAAGCAGAGTGTGTTTCTTGTAAGGCGAGCTAGCGTTTGTTTCCCAGTTTTAAATGGAGTTGAGTCACATGCAGGTTTTTGTCCTACGAGCAAGAGTTGTTTTCTGGTAGGGCGAGTCACTATTGTGCTCCAATTGCCATACACAGTACAAATAGCACTCGCGTCTGTTCCCTGCAAGTACAGTGTATCTGACTGAAGAGGAGCTACTGTTCTTGTCAGTTTCCTAAGCAGAGTTGAACTAGATATGGCCCGTGTGTAGGAAGCACAGTTCTTTATTCAGAGCAAGCTCACTGTTCTGGCCCTATAGGAAACAGAGTAGAGTAGAAGAGTGCTCTATTCTCTAAAGCAGAGTGTGTTTCTGTAAGGTGAGCTAGCTTTTGTTTCCCAGTCCTAAATGGAGTTGAATCACATGCAGTTTCTGGTCCTACGAGCAAGAGTTGTTTTATGGTAAGAAGAGTCTCTATTGTGCTGCCATTGCCATACACAGGACAAATAGCACTGGCGTCTGTTCCCAGCACGTACAGTGTATTAGACTGAAGAGGATCTACTGTTATTGTCAGGTTCCTAAGCAGAATTGAACTAGATATGGCCATGTGTGTAGGAAGCACAGTTCTTTTGTTCTGAGCAAGCTCACTGTACGGACACCATAGGAAACACAGTAGAGTAGAAGAGTGCTCTTTTCTCAAAAGCAGAGTGTGTTTTTGTAAGGCGAACTAGCGTTTGTTTCCTAGTCCTAAATGGAGTTGAATCACATGCAGTTTCTGGTCCTACGAGCAAGAGTTGTTTTCTGGTAAGGAAAGTCACTATTGCGCTCCCATTACCCTACACAAGGCAAATAGCACTCGCGTCTTTTCCCAGCAAGTACAGTGTATTGGAGTGAATAGGAGCTACTGTTCTTGTCAGTTTCCTATGCAGAGTTTAACTAGATATGGTCCGTATGTGTAGGAAGCACAGTTCTTTTGTTCTGAGCAAGCTCACTGTTTGGATCCCTTAGGAAACACAGTAGAGTAAAAGAGTGCTCTTTTCTCTAAAGCAGAGTGTGTTTCTTGTAAGGCGAGCTAGCATTTGTTTCCCAGTCCTAAATGGAGTGGAATCACATGCAGTTTGTGGTCCTACGAGCAAGAGTTGTTTTCTGGCAAGGAAAGTAACTATTGTGTTCCCATTGCCATACACAGTGCAAAGAGCACTCCCGTCTGTTCCCAGCAGGTACAGTGTATCGGACTGAAGAGGAGCTACTGTTCTTGTCAGTTTCCTAAGCAGAGTTGAAGTAGATATGGCCCGTGTGTGTAGGAAGCACAGTTCTTTTGTTCTGAGCAAGCTCACTGTTCTGGCAATAGGAAACACAGTAGAGTAGAAGAGTGCTCTTTTCTCTAAAGCAGAGTGTGTTTCTTGTAAGGAGAGCTAGCGTTTGTTTCCCAGTCCTAAATGGAGTTGAATCACATGCAGTTTCTGGTCCTACGAGCAAGAGTTGTTTATGGTAAGAAGAGTCACTATTGCGCTGCCATTGCCATACACAGGACAAATAGCACTGTTGTATGTTCCCAGGAGTACAGTGTATTGGACTGAAGAGGATCTACTGTTCTTGTCAGTTTCCTAAGCAGAATTGAACTAGGTGTGGCGGTGTGTGTAGGAAGCACGTTTTTTTTTTGTTCTGAGCAAGCTCACTGTTCGGACCTCATAGGAAACACAGTAGAGTAGAAGAGTGCTCTATTCTCAAAAGCAGAGTGTGTTTCTTGTAAGGCGAGCTAGAGTTTGTTTACTAGTCCTAAATGGAGTTCAATCACAGGCAGTTTCCGGTCCTATGAGCAAGAGTTGTTTTCTGGTAAGGAAAGTTACTATTGTGCTCCCATTGCCATACACAGTGCAAATAGCACTAGCGTCTGTTCCCAGGAAGTACAGTGTATTGGACTGAATAGGAGCTACTGTTCTTGTCAGTATCCTAAGCAGAGTTGAACTAGATATGGTCGGTGTGTGTATGAAGCAGAGTTCTTTTGTTCTGAGCAAGCTCACTGTTTGGACCCCATAGGAAACTCAGTAGAGTAGAAGAGTGCTCTTTTCTCAAAAGCAGAGTGTGTTTCTTGTAAGGCAGGCTAGCGTTTGTTTCCCAGTCCTAAATGGAGTTGAATCACATGGAGTTTCTGGTCCTACAAGCAAGAGATGTTTTTTGGTAAGAAGAGTCACTATTGCGCTGCCATTGCCATACACAGGACAAATATCACTGGCGTCTTTACCAAGCAAGTACAGTGTATTGGACGAAAGAGGATCTACTGTTGTTGTCAGGTTCCTAATCAGACTTGAACTAGATATGGCCTTGTGTGTAGGAAGCACAGTTTTTTGTTCTGAGCAAGCTCACTGTTCGGACCCCATAGGGAACACAGTAGAGTAGAAGAGTGCTCTTTTCTCTAAAGCAGAGTGTGTTTCTTGTAAGGCGATATCGCGTTTGTTTCCCAGTCCTAAATGGAGTTGAGTCACAGGCAGTTTTTGGTCCTACGAGCAAGAGTTGTTTTCTGGTAAGAAGAGTCACTATTGTGCTCCAAATGCAATACACAGTGCAAAGAGCACTCGCGTCTGTTCCCAGCAAGTACAGTGTATTGGACTGAATAGGAGCTACTGTTCTTGTCAGTTTCCTAAGCAGAGTTGAACTAGATATGGCCCGTGTGTAGGAAGCACAGTTCTTTTGTTCTGAGCAAGCTCACTGTTCTGGCCCTATAGGAAACACAGTAGAGTAGAAGAGTGATCTTTTCTCAAAAGCAGAGTGTGTTTCCTGTAAGGCGAGCTAGCGTTTGTTTCCCAGTCCTAAATGGAGTTGAATCACATGCAATTTCTGGTCCTACGAGCAAGAGTTGTTTTCTGGTAAGAAGAGTCACAATTGGGCTGCCATTGCAATACACAGGACAAATAGCACTGGCGTCTGTTCCCAGCAAGTACAGTGTATTGGACTGAAGAGGATCTACTGTTCTTGTCAGGTTCCTAAGCAGAATTGAACTAGATATGGCCGTGTGTGTAAGAAGCACAGTTCTTTTGTTCTGAGCAAGCTCTCTGTTCGGACCCCATAGGAAACACAGTAGAGTAGAATTGTGCTCTTTTCTCAAAAGCAGAGTGTGTTTCTTGTAAGGCGAGCTAGCGTTTGTTTCCCAGTCCTAAATGGAGTTGAATCCCATGCAGTTTCTGTTCCTACGAGCAAGAGTTGTTTTCTGGTAAGGAAAGTAACTATTGAGCTCCCATTGCCATACACAGTGCAAATAGCACTCGCGTCTGTTCCCAGCAAGTACAGTGTATTGGATTGAAGAGGAGCTACTGTTCTTGTCAGTTCCCTAAGCAGAGTTGAACTAGATATGGTTCATGTGTGTAGGAAGCACAGTTCTTTTGTTCTGAGCAAGCTCACTGTTCGGACCCCATAGGAAACACAGTAGAATAGAGGTGTGCTCTTTTCTCAAAAGCAGAGTGTGTTTCTTGTAAGGCGAGCTAGCGTTTGTTTCCCAGTCCTAAATGGAGTTGAATCACATGCAGTTTCTGGTCCTACGAGCAAGAGTTGTTTTCTGGTAAGGAAAGTCACTGTTGCGCTCCCATTGCCATACACAGTGCAAATAGCACTCCCGTCTGTTCCCAGTAATTACAGTGTATTGGACTGAAGAGGAGCTACTGTTCTTCTCAGTTTCCTAAGCAGAGTTGAACTAGATATGGCCCGTGTGTCTAGGAAGCACAGTTCATTTGATCTGAGCAAGCTCACTGTTCTGGCCCTATAGGAAACACAGTAGAGTAGAAGAGTGCTCTTTTCGCAAAAGCAGAGTGTGTTTTTGTAAGGCGAGCTAGCATTTGTTTCCCAGTCCTAAATGGCGTTGAATCACATACAGTTTGTGGTCCTACGAGCAAGAGTTGTTTTCGGGTAAGGAAAGTCACTATTGCGTTCTCATTGCCATGCTCATTGCAAATAGCACTCGCGTCTGTTCCCAGCAAGTACAGTGTATTGGACTGAAGAGCAGCTACTGTTCTTGTCAGTTTCCTAAGCAGAGTTGAACTACATATGGTCCGTGTGTGTAGGAAGCACAGTTCTTTTGTTCTGAGCAAGCTCACTGTTTGGACCCAATAGGAAACACAGTAGAGTAGAAGAGTGCTCTTTTCTCAAAAGCAGAGTGTATTTCTTGTAAGGAGAGCTACCGTTTGTTTCCCATTCCTAAATGGAGTTGAATCACATGCAGTTTCTGGTCCTATGAGCAAGAGTTGTTTTCTGGTAAGGAAAGTCACTATTGTGCTCCCATTGCCATACACAGTGCAAATAGCACTCACGTCTGTTCCCAGCAAGTACAATGTATTGGACTGAAGAGGAGCTACTGTTCTTGTCAGTTTCCTAAGCAGAGTTGAACTACATATGGTCCGTGTGTGTAGGAAGCATAGTTCCTTTGTTCTGAGCAAGCTCACTGTTTGGACCCCTTAGGAAACACAGTAGAGTAGAAGAGTGCTCTTTCCTCTAAAGCAGAGTGTGTTTCTTGTACGGCGAGCTAGCGTTTGTATCCCAGTCCTAAATGGAGTTGTATCACATGCAGTTTCTGGTCCTATGAGCATGAGTTGTTTTATGGTAAGAATAGTCACTATTGCGCTCCCATTGCCATACACAGGACCAATAGCACATGCGTCTGCTCCAAGCAAGTACAGTGTATTGGACTGAATAGGATCTACTGTTCTTGTCAGGTTCCTAAGCAGAATTGAACTAGATATGGCCTTGTGTGTAGGAAGCACAGTTATTTTCTTCTGAGCAAGCTCACTGTTCGGACCCCATAAGAAACACAGTAGAGTAGAAGAGTGCTCTTTTCGCAAAAGCAGAGTGTGTTTCTTGTAAGGCGAGCTAGCGTTTGTTTCCCAGTCCTAAATGGAGTTGAATCATATGCAGTTTCTGGTCCTACGAGCAAGAGTTGTTTTCTGGTAAGGAAAGTCACTATTGCGCTCCCATTGCCATACACAGTACAAATAGCACTCGCGTCTGTTCCCAGGAATTACAGTGTATCTGACTGAAGAGGAGCTACTGTTATTGTCAGTTTCCTAAGCAGAGTTGAACTAGATATGGTCCGTGTGTGTAGGAAGCACAGTTCTTATGTTCTGAGCAAGCTCACTGTTCTGGCCCAATAGGAAACACAGTAGAGTAGATGAGTGCTCTTTTATCTAAAGCAGAGTGTGTTTTTTGTAAGGCGAGCTAGCGTTTGTTTCCTAGTCCTAAATGGAGTTGAATCACATGCAGTTTCTGGTCCTACGAACAAGAGTTGTTTTCTGGTAAGGAAAGTCACATTGTGCTCCAATTGCCATACACAGTGCAAATAGCACTCGTGTCTGTTCCCAGCAAATACAGTGTATTGCCCTGAATAGGTGCTACTGTTCTTGTCAGTTTCCTATGCAGAGTTGAACTAGATATTATCCGTGTGTGTAGGAAGCACAGTTCTTTTGTTCTGAGCAAGCTCACTGTTTGGACCCTATAGAAAACACAGTAGAGTAGAAGAGTGCTCTTTTCTCTAAAGCAGAGTGTGTTTCTTTTAAGGCGAGCTAGCGTTTGTTTCGTAGTCCTAAATGGAGTTGAAACCCATGCAGTTTCTGGTACTACGAGCAAGAGTTCTTTTCTGGTAAGAAGAGTCACTATTGCGCTGCCATTGCCATACACAGTACAAATAGCACTGGCGTCTGATCGCAGCAAGTACAGTGTATTGGACTGAAGAGGATCTACTGTTCTTGTCAGGTTTATAAGCAGAAATGAACTAGATATGGCCGTGTGTGTAGGAAGCACAGTTCTTTTGTTCTGAGCAAGCTCACTGTTCGGACCCCATAGGAAACACAGTACAGGAGAAGAGTGCTCTTTTCTCAAAAACAGAGTGTTTTTTTTGTAAGGCAAGCTAGCGTTTGTTTCCCAGTCCTAAATGGAGTTGAATCACGTGCAGTTTCAGGTCCTATGAGCAAGAGATGTTTTCTGGTAAGGAAAGTCACTATTGCGCTCTTATTGCCATACACAGTGCAAATACTACTCGCGTCTGTTTCCAGGAATTACAGTGTATCGGACTGAAGAGGAGCGACTGTTCTTGTCAGTTTCCTAAGCAGAGTTGAACTAGATATGGTCCATGTGTGTAGGAAGCACAGTTCTTTTGTTCTGAGCAAGCTCACTGTTCGGACCCCATAGGAAACACAGTAGAATAGAAGAGTGCTCTTTTCTCAAAAGCAGAGTGTGTTTCTTGTAAGGCGAGCTAGCGTTTGTTTCCCAGTCCTAAATGGAGTTGAATCACATGCAGTTTCTGGTCCTACGAGCAAGAGTTGTTTTCTGGTAAGGAAAGTCACTTTTGCCCTCCCATTGCCATACACAGTGCAAATAGCACTCCCGTCTGTTCCCAGAAATTACAGTGTATTGGACTGCAGAGGAGCTACTGTTCTTGTCAGTTTCCTTAGCAGAGTTGAACTAGATATGGCCCGTGTGTCTAGGAAGCACAGTTCATTTGATCTGAGCAAACTCACTGTTCTGGCCCTATAGGAAACACAGTAGAGTAGAAGAGTGCTCTTTTCTCAAAAGCAGATTGTGTTTTTGTAAGGCGAGCTAGCATTTGTTTCCCAGTCCTAAATGGCGTTGAATCACATGCAGTTTGTGGTCCTACGAGCAAGGGTTGTTTTCTGGTAAGGAAAGTCACTATTGCGTTCTCATTGCCATACACAGTGCAAATAGCACTCGCGTCTGTTCCCAGCAATTACAGTGTATTGGACTGAAGAGGAGCTACTGTTCTTGTCAGTTTCCTAAGCAGATTTGAACTAGATATGTCCCGTGTGTCTAGGAAGCACAGTTATTATGTTCTGAGCAAGCTCAAAGTTCTGGCCCTATAGGAAACACAGTAGAGTAGAAGAGTGCTCTTTTCTCAAAAGCAGAGTGTGTTTCTTGTAAGGCGAGCTCGCGTTTGTTTCCCAGTCCTAAATGGAGTTGAGTCACAGGCAGTTTTTGGTACTACCGGCAAGAGTTGTTTTCTGGTAAGAAGAGTCACTATTGCGCTCCAAATGCAATACACAGTGCAAATAGCACTCGCGTCTGTTCCCAGCAAGTACAGTGTATTGGACTGTATAGGAGCTACTGTTCTTGTCATTTTCCTAAGCAGAGTTGAACTAGATGGCCCGTGTGTAGGAAGCACAGTTCTTTTGTTCTGAGCAAGCTCACTGTTCTGGCCCTCTAGGAAACACATTAGAGTAGAAGAGTGCTCTTTTCTCTAAAGCAGAGTGTGTTTCTTGTAAGGCGAGATAGTGTTTGTTTCCCAGTGCTAAATGGAGTTGAATCACATGCAGTTTCTGGTCCTACGAGCAAGAATTGTTTTATGGTAAGAAGAGTCACTATTGTGCTGCCATTGCCATACACAGGACAAATAGCACTGGCGTCTATTCCCAGAAAGTACAGTGTATCGGACTGAAGAGGAGATACTGTTCTTGTCAATTTCTTAAGCAGAGTTGAACTAGATATGGTCCGTGTTTGTAGGAAGCGCAGTTCTTTTGTTCTGAGCAAGCTCACTGTTCGGACCCCATAGGAAACACAGTAGAGTAGAAGAGTGCTCCTTTCTCAAAAGCAGAGTGTGTTTCTTGTAAGGCGAGCTAGCGTTTGTTTCCCAGTCCTAAATGAAGTTGAATCACATGCAGTTTCTGTTCCTACGAGCAAGAGTTGTTTTCTGGTAAGGAAAGTCACTATTGCGCTCCCATTGCCATACACAGTACAAATAGCACTCGCGTCTGTTCCCAGGAATTACAGTGTATCGGACTGAAGAGGATCTACTGTTCTTGTCAGTTTCCTAAGCAGAGTTGAACTAGATATGGCCCGTGTGTGTAGGAAGCACAGTTCTTATGTTCTGAGCAAGCTCACTGTTCTGGCCCAATAGGAAACACAGTAGAGTAGATGAGTGCTCTTTTATCTAAAGCAGAGTGTGTTTCTTGTAAGGCGAGCTAGCGTTTGTTTCCTAGTCCTAAATGGAGTTGAATCACATGCAGTTTCTGGTCCTACGAACAAGAGTTGTTTTCTGGTAAGGAAAGTCACATTGTGCTCCCTTTGCCATCCACAGTGCAAATAGCACTCGCGTCTGTTCCCAGCAAGTACAGTGTATTGGAGTGAAGAGGAGCTACTGTTCTTCTCAGTTTCCTAAGCAGAGTTGAACTAGATATGGCCCGTGAGTCTAGGAAGCACAGTTATTATGTTCTGAGCAAGCTCACTGTTCTGGCCCTATAGGAAACACAGTAGAGTAGAAGAGTGCTCTTTTCTCAAAAGCAAAGTGTGTTTCTTGTAAGGCGAGCTAGCATTTGTTTCCCAGTCCTAAATGGAGTTGAATCACATGCAGTTTCTGGTCCTACGAGCAAGAGTTGTTTTCTGGTAAGGAATGTCACTATTGTGCTCCCATTGTCATACACAGTGCAAATAGCACTCGCGTCTGTTATAAGCAAGTACAGTGTATCGGACTGAAGAGGAGCTACTGTTCTTGTCAGTTTCCTAAGCAGTGTTGAACTAGATGTGGCCCGTGTGTGTAGGAAGCACAGTTATTATGTTCTGAGCAAGCTCACTGTTCTGGCCCTATAGGAAACACAGTAGAGTAGAAGAGTGCTCTTTTTTTTAAAGCACAGTGTGTTTCTTGTAAGGCGAGCTCGCGTTTGTTTCCCAGTCCTAAATGGAGTTGAATCACATGCAGTTTTTGGTCCTACAAGCAAGAGTTGTTTTCTGGTAAGAAGAGTCACTATTGTGCCTCAAATGCCATACACAGTGCAAATAGCTCTCGCGTCTGTTCCCAGCAATTACAGTGTATTGGACTGAAGAGGAGCTACTGTTCTTCTCAGTTTCCTTAGCAGAGTTGAACTAGATATGGCCCGTGAGTGTAGGAAGCACAGTTCATTTGTTCTGAGCAAGTTCACTGTTCTGGCCCTATAGGAAACACAGGAGAGTAAAAGAGTGCTCTTTTCTCAAAAGCAGAGTGTGTTTCTTGTAAGGCGAGCTAGTGTTTTTTTTCCCAGTCCTAAATGGAGTTGAATCACATGCAGTTTCTGGTCCTACGAGCAAGAGTTGTTTTCTGGTAAGGAAAGTAACTATTGTGTTCCCATTGCCATACACAGTGCAAAGAGCACTCGCGTCTGTTCCCAGCAGGTACAGTGTATCGGACTGAAGAGGAGCTACTGTTCTTGTCAGTTTCCTAAGCAGAGTTGAAGTAGATATGGCCCGTGTGTGTAGGAAGCACAGTTCTTTTGTTCTGAGCAAGCTCACTGTTCTGGCAATAGGAAACACAGTAGAGTAGAAGAATGCTCTTTTCTCTAAAGCAGAGTGTGTTTCTTGTAAGGAGAGCTAGCGTTTGTTTCCCAGTCCTAAATGGAGTTGAATCACATGCAGTTTCTGGTCCTACGAGCAAGAGTTGTTTATGGTAAGAAGAGTCACTATTGCGCTGCCATTGCCATACACAGGACAAATAGCACTGTTGTATGTTCCCAGGAGTACAGTGTATTGGACTGAAGAGGATCTACTGTTCTTGTCAGTTTCCTAAGCAGAATTGAACTAGGTGTGGCGGTGTGTGTAGGAAGCACGTTTTTTTTTGTTCTGAGCAAGCTCACTGTTCGGACCTCATAGGAAACACAGTAGAGTAGAAGAGTGCTCTATTCTCAAAAGCAGAGTGTGTTTCTTGTAAGGCGAGCTAGAGTTTGTTTCCTAGTCCTAAATGGAGTTCAATCACAGGCAGTTTCCGGTCCTATGAGCAAGAGTTGTTTTCTGGTAAGGAAAGTTACTATTGTGCTCCCATTGCCATACACAGTGCAAATAACACTAGCGTCTGTTCCCAGGAAGTACAGTGTACTGGACTGAATAGGAGCTACTGTTCTTGTCAGTATCCTAAGCAGAGTTGAACTAGATATGGTCGGTGTGTGTAAGAAGCAGAGTTCTTTTGTTCTGAGCAAGCTCACTGTTTGGACCCCATAGGAAACTCAGTAGAGTAGAAGAGTGCTCTTTTCTCAAAAGCAGAGTGTGTTTCTTGTAAGGCAGGCTAGCGTTTGTTTCCCAGTCCTAAATGGAGTTGAATCACATGCAGTTTCTGGTCCAACGAGCAAGAGTTGTTTTCTGGTAAGGAAAGTAACTATTGTGTTCCCATTGCCATACACAGTGCAAAGAGCACTCGCGTCTGTTCCCAGCAGGTACAGTGTATCGGACTGAAGAGGAGCTACTGTTCTTGTCAGTTTCCTAAGCAGAGTTGAAGTAGATATGGCCCGTGTGTGTAGGAAGCACAGTTCTTTTGTTCTGAGCAAGCTCACTGTTCTGGCAATAGGAAACACAGTAGAGTAGAAAAGTGCTCTTTTCTCTAAAGCAGAGTGTGTTTCTTGTAAGGAGAGCTAGCGTTTGTTTCCCAGTCCTAAATGGAGTTGAATCACATGCAGTTTCTGGTCCTACGAGCAAGAGTTGTTTATGGTAAGAAGAGTCACTATTGCGCTGCCATTGCCATACACAGGACAAATAGCACTGTTGTATGTTCCCAGGAGTACAGTGTATTGGACTGAAGAGGATCTACTGTTCTTGTCAGTTTCCTAAGCAGAATTGAACTAGGTGTGGCGGTGTGTGTAGGAAGCACGTTTTTTTTTGTTCTGAGCAAGCTCACTGTTCGGACCTCATAGGAAACACAGTAGAGTAGAAGAGTGCTCTATTCTCAAAAGCAGAGTGTGTTTCTTGTAAGGCGAGCTAGAGTTTGTTTCCTAGTCCTAAATGGAGTTCAATCACAGGCAGTTTCCGGTCCTATGAGCAAGAGTTGTTTTCTGGTAAGGAAAGTTACTATTGTGCTCCCATTGCCATACACAGTGCAAATAGCACTGGCGTCTGTTCCCAGGAAGTACAGTGTACTGGACTGAATAGGAGCTACTGTTCTTGTCAGTATCCTAAGCAGAGTTGAACTAGATATGGTCGGTGTGTGTAAGAAGCAGAGTTCTTTTGTTCTGAGCAAGCTCACTGTTTGGACCCCATAGGAAACTCAGTAGAGTAGAAGAGTGCTCTTTTCTCAAAAGCAGAGTGTGTTTCTTGTAAGGCAGGCTAGCGTTTGTTTCCCAGTCCTAAATGGAGTTGAATCACATGGAGTTTCTGGTCCTACAAGCAAGAGATGTTTTTTGGTAAGAAGAGTCACTATTGCGCTGCCATTGCCATACACAGGACAAATATCACTGGCGTCCTTACCAAGCAAGTACAGTGTATTGGACGAAAGAGGATCTACTGTTGTTGTCAGGTTCTTAATCAGACTTGAACTAGATATGGCCTTGTGTGTAGGAAGCACAGTTTTTTTGTTTTGAGCAAGCTCACTGTTCGGACCCCATAGGGAACACAGTAGAGTAGAAGAGTGCTCTTTTCTCTAAAGCAGAGTGTGTTTCTTGTAAGGCGAGATCGCGTTTGTTTCCCAGTCCTAAATGGAGTTGAGTCACAGGCAGTTTTTGGTCCTACGAGCAAGAGTTGTTTTCTGGTAAGAAGAGTCACTATTGCGCTCCAAATGCAATACACAGTGCAAAGAGCACTCGCGTCTGTTCCCAGCAAGTACAGTGTATTGGACTGAATAGGAGCTACTGTTCTTGTCAGTTTCCTAAGCAGAGTCGAACTAGATATGGCCCGTGTGTAGGAAGCACAGTTCTTTTGTTCTGAGGAAGCTCACTGTTCTGGCCCTATAGGAAACACAGTAGAGTAGAAGAGTGATCTTTTCTCAAAAGCAGAGTGTGTTTCTTGTAAGGCGAGCTAGCGTTTGTTTCCCAGTCCTAAATGGAGTTGAATCACATGCAATTTCTGGTCCTACGAGCAAGAGTTGTTTTCTGGTAAGAAGAGTCACAATTGGGCTGCCATTGCCATACACAGGACAAATAGCACTGGCGTCTGTTCCCAGCAAGTACAGTGTATTGGACTGAAGAGGATCGACTGTTCTTGTCAGGTTCCTAAGCAGAATTGAACTAGATATGGCCGTGTGTGTAAGAAGCACAGTTCTTTTGTTCTGAGCAAGCTCTCTGTTCGGACCCCATAGGAAACACAGTAGAGTAGAATTGTGCTCTTTTCTCAAAAGCAGAGTGTGTTTCTTGTAAGGCGAGCTAGCGTTTGTTTCCCAGTCCTAAATGGAGTTGAATCCCATGCAGTTTCTGTTCCTACGAGCAAGCGTTGTTTTCTGGTAAGGAAAGTAACTAATGAGCTCCCATTGCCATACACAGTGCAAATAGCACTCGCGTCTGTTCCCAGCAAATACAGTGTATCGGACTGAAGAGGAGCTACTGTTCTTGTCAGTTTCCTAAGCAGAGTTGAACTAGATATGGTCGGTGTGTGTAAGAAGCACAGTTCTTTTGTTCTGAGCAAGCTCACTGTTCGGACCCCATAGGAAACACAGTAGAGTAGAATTGTGCTCTTTTCTCAAAAGCAGAGTGTGTTTCTTGTACGGCGAGCTAGCATTTGTTTCCCAGTCCTAAATGGAGTTGAATCCCATGCAGTTTCTGTTCCTACGAGCAAGAGTTGTTTTCTGGTAAGGAAAGTAACTATTGAGCTCCCATTGCCATACACAGTGCAAATAGCACTCGCGTCTGTTCCCAGCAAATACAGTGTATAGGACTGAAGTGGAGTTACTGTTCTTGTCATTTTCCTAAGCAGAGTTGAACTAGATATGGTCGGTATGTGTAGGAAGCACAGTTCTTTTGTTCTGAGCAAGCTCACTGTTCTGGCCCTATAGGAAACACAGTAGAGTAGAAGAGTGCTCTTTTCTCTAAAGCAGAGTGTGTTTCTTGTAAGGAGAGCTAGCGTTTGTTTCCCAGTCCTAAATGGAGTTGAATCACATGCAGTTTCTGGTCCTACGAGCAAGAGTTGTTTATGGTAAGAAGAGTCACTATTGCGCTGCCATTGCCATACACAGGACAAATAGCACTGTTGTATGTTCCCAGGAGTACAGTGTATTGGACTGAAGAGGATCTACTGTTCTTGTCAGTTTCCTAAGCAGAATTGAACTAGGTGTGGCGGTGTGTGTAGGAAGCACGTTTTTTTTTGTTCTGAGCAAGCTCACTGTTCGGACCTCATAGGAAACACAGTAGAGTAGAAGAGTGCTCTATTCTCAAAAGCAGAGTGTGTTTCTTGTAAGGCGAGCTAGAGTTTGTTTCCTAGTCCTAAATGGAGTTCAATCACAGGCAGTTTCCGGTCCTATGAGCAAGAGTTGTTTTCTGGTAAGGAAAGTTACTATTGTGCTCCCATTGCCATACACAGTGCAAATAGCACTAGCGTCTGTTCCCAGGAAGTACAGTGTACTGGACTGAATAGGAGCTACTGTTCTTGTCAGTATCCTAAGCAGAGTTGAACTAGATATGGTCGGTGTGTGTAAGAAGCAGAGTTCTTTTGTTCTGAGCAAGCTCACTGTTTGGACCCCATAGGAAACTCAGTAGAGTAGAAGAGTGCTCTTTTCTCAAAAGCAGAGTGTGTTTCTTGTAAGGCAGGCTAGCGTTTGTTTCCCAGTCCTAAATGGAGTTGAATCACATGGAGTTTCTGGTCCTACAAGCAAGAGATGTTTTTTGGTAAGAAGAGTCACTATTGCGCTGCCATTGCCATACACAGGACAAATATCACTGGCGTCTTTACCAAGCAAGTACAGTGTATTGGACGAAAGAGGATCTACTGTTGTTGTCAGGTTCTTAATCAGACTTGAACTAGATATGGCCTTGTGTGTAGGAAGCACAGTTTTTTTGTTTTGAGCAAGCTCACTGTTCGGACCCCATAGGGAACACAGTAGAGTAGAAGAGTGCTCTTTTCTCTAAAGCAGAGTGTGTTTCTTGTAAGGCGAGATCGCGTTTGTTTCCCAGTCCTAAATGGAGTTGAGTCACAGGCAGTTTTTGGTCCTACGAGCAAGAGTTGTTTTCTGGTAAGAAGAGTCACTATTGCACTCCAAATGCAATACACAGTGCAAAGAGCACTCGCGTCTGTTCCCAGCAAGTACAGTGTATTGGACTGAATAGGAGCTACTGTTCTTGTCAGTTTCCTAAGCAGAGTCGAACTAGATATGGCCCTTGTGTAGGAAGCACAGTTCTTTTGTTCTGAGGAAGCTCACTGTTCTGGCCCTATAGGAAACACAGTAGAGTAGAAGAGTGATCTTTTCTCAAAAGCAGAGTGTTTTTCTTGTAAGGCGAGCTAGCGTTTGTTTCCCAGTCCTAAATGGAGTTGAATCACATGCAATTTCTGGTCCTACGAGCAAGAGTTGTTTTCTGGTAAGAAGAGTCACAATTGGGCTGCCATTGCCATACACAGGACAAATAGCACTGGCGTCTGTTCCCAGCAAGTACAGTGTATTGGACTGAAGAGGATCGACTGTTCTTGTCAGGTTCCTAAGCAGAATTGAACTAGATATGGCCGTGTGTGTAAGAAGCACAGTTCTTTTGTTCTGAGCAAGCTCTCTGTTCGGACCCCATAGGAAACACAGTAGAGTAGAATTGTGCTCTTTTCTCAAAAGCAGAGTGTGTTTCTTGTAAGGCGAGCTAGCGTTTGTTTCCCAGTCCTAAATGGAGTTGAATCCCATGCAGTTTTTGTTCCTACGAGCAAGTGTTGTTTTCTGGTAAGGAAAGTAACTAATGAGCTCCCATTGCCATACACAGTGCAAATAGCACTCGCGTCTGTTCCCAGCAAATACAGTGTATCGGACTGAAGAGGAGCTACTGTTCTTGTCAGTTTCCTAAGCAGAGTTGAACTAGATATGGTCGGTGTGTGTAAGAAGCACAGTTCTTTTGTTCTGAGCAAGCTCACTGTTCGGACCCCATAGGAAACACAGTAGAGTAGAATTGTGCTCTTTTCTCAAAAGCAGAGTGTGTTTCTTGTAAGGCGAGCTAGCATTTGTTTCCCAGTCCTAAATGGAGTTGAATCCCATGCAGTTTCTGTTCCTACGAGCAAGAGTTGTTTTCTGGTAAGGAAAGTAACTATTGAGCTCCCATTGCCATACACAGTGCAAATAGCACTCGCGTCTGTTCCCAGCAAATACAGTGTATAGGACTGAAGTGGAGTTACTGTTCTTGTCAGTTTCCTAAGCAGAGTTGAACTAGATATGGTCGGTATGTGTAGGAAGCACAGTTCTTTTGTTCTGAGCAAGCTCACTGTTCTGGCCCTATAGGAAACACAGTAGAGTAGAAGAGTGCTCTTTTCTCTAAAGCAGAGTGTGTTTCTTGTAAGGAGAGCTAGCGTTTGTTTCACAGTCCTAAATGGAGTGGAATCACATGCAGTTTCTGGTCCTATGAGCAAGAGTTGTTTTCTGGTAAGGAAAGTCACTATTGCGCTCCCATTGCCATACACAATGCAAATAGCACATGCGTCTGTTCCCAGCAAGTACAGTGTATCAGACTGAAGAGGAGCTACTGTTCTTGTCAGTTTCCTAAGCAGAGTTGAACTAGATATGGCCCGTGTGTGTAGGAAGAACAGTTCTTATGTTCTGAGCAAGCTCACTGTTCTGGCCCTATAGGAAACACAGTAGAGTAGAAGAGTGCACTTTTCTTAAAAGCAGAGTGTGTTTCTTGTACGGCGAGCTCACGTTTGTTTCCCAGTCCTAAATGGAGTTGATTCACATGCAGTTTTTGGTCCTACTAGCAAGAGTTGTTTTATGGTAAGAATAGTCACTATTGCGCTCCAAATGCCATATACAGTGCAATTAGCACTCGCGTCTGTTCCCAGCAAGTACAGTGTATCAGACTGAAGAGGAGCTACTGTTCTTGTCAGTTTCCTAAGCAGAGTTGAACTAGATATGGCCCGTGTGTGTAGGAAGCACAGTTCTTTTGTTATGAGGAAGCTCACTGTTTGGACCCCATAGGAAACACAGTAGAGTAGAAGAGTGCTCTTTTCTCTAAAGCAGAGTGTTTTTTCTTGTAAGGCGAGCTAGCGTTTGTTTCCCAGTCCTAAATGGAGTTGAATCCCATGCAGTTTCTGTTCCTATGAGCAAGAGTTGTTTTCTGGTAAGGAAAGTAACTATTGAGCTCCCATTGCCATACACAGTGCAAATAGTACTCGCGTCTGTTCCCTTCAAGTACAGTGTATTGGACTGATTAGGAGCTACTGTTCTAATCAGTTTCCTCAGCAGAGTTGAACTAGATATGGTCCGTGTGTGGGAAGCACAGTTCTTTTGTTCTGAGCAAGTTCACTCTTTGGACCCCTTTAGAAACACAGTAGAGTAGAAGAGTGCTCTTTTCTCAAAAGCAGAGTGTGTTTCATGTAAGGCGAGCTAGCATTTGTTTCCCAGTCCTAAATGGAGTTGAATCACATGCAGTTTCTGGTCCTACGAGCAAGAGTTGTTTTCTGGTAAGGAAAGTCACTATTGCGCTCCCATTGCCATACACACTGCAAATAGCACTCGCGTCTGTTCCCAGCAATACAGTGTATTGGACTGAATAGGAGCTACTCTTCTTGTCAGTTTCCTAAGCAGAGTTGAACTAGATATGACCGTGTGTGTAGGAAGCACAGTTCTTTTGTTCTGAGCAAGCTCACTGTCTGGCCCTATAGGAATCACAGTAGAGTAGAAGAGTGCTCTTTTCTCAAAAGCAGATTGTGTTTCTTGTAAGGGGAGCTAGCATTTGTTTTCCAGTCCTATATGGAGTTGAATCCCATGCAGTTTCTGGTCCTACGAGCAAGAGTTGTTTTCTGGTAAGGAAAGTCACTATTGCGCTCCCATTGCATTACACAGAGCAAATAGCACTCACGTCTGTTCTCAGCAAGTACAGTGTATCGGACTGAATATGAGCTACTGTTCTTGTCAGTTTCCTAAGCAGAGTTGAACGAGATATGTCCCGCGTGTGTAGGAAGCACAGTTCTTTTGTTCTGAGCAAGCTCACTGTTCGGACCCCATAGGAAACACAGTAGAGTAGAAGAGTGCTCTTTTCTCAAAGCAGAGTCTGTTTCTTGTAGGGCGAGCTAGCGTTTGTTTCCCAGTCCTAAATGGAGTTGAATCACATGCAGTTTCTGGTCCTACAAGCAAGAGTTGTTTTCTGGTAAGAATAGTCACTATTGTGCTCCAATAGCCATACACAGTGCAAATAGCAGTCCCGTCTGTTCCCAGGAAGTACACTGTATCGGACTGAAGAGGAGCTACTGTTCTTGTCAGTTTCCTAAGCAGAGTTGAACTAGATATGGCCCGAGTGTAGGAAGCACAGTTCTTTTGTTCAGAGCAAGCTCACTGTTCTGGCACTATAGGAAACACAGTAGAGTAGAACAGTGCTCTTTTCTCAAAAGCAGAGTGTATTTCTTGTAATGCGAGCTAGCGTTTGTTTCCCAGTCCTAAATGGAGTTGAATCACATGCAGTTTCCTGTCCTACGAGCAAGAGTTGTTTTCTGGTAAGATGAGTCACTATTGAGCTGCCATTGCCATACACAGGACAAATAACACTGGCGTCTTTTCCCAGCAAGTACAGTGTATTGGATGGAAGAGGATCTACTGTTCTTGTCAGGTTCCTAAGCAGAATTGAACTAGATATGGTCGGTGTGTGTAAGAAGCACAGTTCTTTTGTTCTGAGCAAGCTCACTGTTCGGACCCCATAGGAAACACAGTAGAGTAGAATTGTGCTCTTTTCTCAAAAGCAGAGTGTGTTTCTTGGAAGGCGAGCTAGCATTTGTTTCCCAGTCCTAAATGGAGTTGAATCCCATGCAGTTTCTGTTCCTACGAGCAAGAGTTGTTTTCTGGTAAGGAAAGTAACTATTGAGCTCCCATTGCCATACACAGTGCAAATAGCACTCGCGTCTGTTCCCAGCAAATACAGTGTATAGGACTGAAGTGGAGTTACTGTTCTTGTCAGTTTCCTAAGCAGAGTTGAACTAGATATGGTCGGTATGTGTAGGAAGCACAGTTCTTTTGTTCTGAGCAAGCTCACTGTTCTGGCCCTATAGGAAACACAGTAGAGTAGAAGAGTGCTCTTTTCTCTAAAGCAGAGTGTGTTTCTTGTAATGCGAGCTAGCGTTTGTTTCCCAGTCCTAAATGGAGTTGAATCACATGCAGTTTCTGTTCCTACGAGCAAGAGTTGTTTATGTTAAGAAGAGTCACTATTGCGCTGCCATTGGCATACACAGGACAAATAGCACTGTTGTCTGTTCCCAGGAGTACAGTGTATTGGACTGAAGAGGATCTACTGTTCTTGTCAGGTTCCTAAGCAGAATTGAACTAGGTGTGGCGGTGTGTGTAGGAAGCACATTTTTTTGGTTCTGAGCAAGCTCACTGTTCGGACCTCATAGGAAACACAGTAGAGTAGAAGAGTGCTCTATTCTCAAAAGCAGAGTGTGTTTCTTGTAAGGCGAGCTAGAGTTTGTTTCCTAGTCCTAAATGGAGTTCAATCACAGGCAGTTTCTGGTCCTATGAGCAAGAGTTGTTTTCTGGTAAGGAAAGTTACTATTGTGCTCCCATTGCCATACACAGTGCAAATAGCACTAGCGTCTGTTCCTAGGAAGTACAGTGTATTGGACTGAATAGGAGCTACTGTTCTTGTCAGATTCCTAAGCAGAGTTGAACTAGTTATGGCCGTGTGTGTAGGAAGCACAGTTTTTTTGTTCTGAGCAAGCTCACTGTTCAGAAACCATAGGAAACACAGCAGAGTGTGGAGTGCTCTTTTCTCAAAAGCAGAGTGTGTTTCTTGGAAGGCGACCTAGCGATGGTTCCCAGTCATAAATGGAGTTGAGTCACATGCAGTTTTTTGTCCTACGAGCAAGAGTTGTTTTCTGGTAAGACGACTCACTATTGTGCTCCAATAGCCATACACAGTGCAAATAGCACTCGCGTCTGTTCCCCGCAAGTACAGTGTATTGGACTAAAGAGGAGCTACTGTTCTTGTCAGTTTCCTAAGCAGAGTTGAACTAGATATGGCCCTTGTGTGTAGGAAGCACAGTTCTTTTGTTCTGAGCAATCTCACTGTTCTGACCCCATAGGAAACACAGTAGAGTAGAAGAGTGCTCTTTTCTCAAAAGCAGAGTGTGTTTCTTGTAAGGCGAGGTAGCATTGGTTTCCCAGTCCTAAATGGAGTTGAATCCCATGCAGTTTCTGGTCCTACGAGCAAGAGTTGTTTTCTGGTAAGAAGAGTCAATATTGCGCTGCCATTGCCCTACACAGGACAAATAGCACTGGCGTCTGTTCCCAGCAAATACAGTGTATTGGACTGAAAAGGAGCTACTTTTCTTGTCAGTTTCCTAAGCAGAGGTGAACTAGATATGGTCCGTGTGTGTAGGAAGCACAGTTCTTTTGTTCTGAGCAAGCTCACTGTTCAGACCCCATAGGAAACACAGTAGAGTAGAAGAGTGCTCTTTTCTCTAAAGCAGAGTGTGTTTCTTGTAAGGCGAGGTAGCGTTTGTTTCACAGTCCTAAATGGAGTGGAATCACATGCAGTTTCTGGTCCTATGAGCAAGAGTTGTTTTCTGGTAAGGAAAGTCACTATTGCGCTCCCATTGCCATACACAATGCAAATAGCACATGCGTCTGTTCCCAGCAAGTACAGTGTATCAGACTGAAGAGGAGCTACTGTTCTTGTCAGTTTCCTAAGCAGAGTTGAACTAGATATGGCCCGTGTGTGTAGGAAGAACAGTTCTTATGTTCTGAGCAAGCTCACTGTTCTGGCCCTATAGGAAACACAGTAGAGTAGAAGAGTGCACTTTTCTTAAAAGCAGAGTGTGTTTCTTTTAAGGCGAGCTCACGTTTGTTTCCCAGTCCTAAATGGAGTTGATTCACATGCAGTTTTTGGTCCTACTAGCAAGAGTTGTTTTCTGGTAAGAATAGTCACTATTGCGCTCCAAGTGCCATATACAGTGCAAATAGCACTCGCATCTGTTCCCAGCAAGTACAGTGTATCAGACTGAAGAGGAGCTACTGTTCTTGTCAGTTTCCTAAGCAGAGTTGAACTAGATATGGCCCGTGTGTGTAGGAAGCACAGTTCTTTTGTTATGAGGAAGCTCACTGTTTGGACCCCATAGGAAACACAGTAGAGTAGAAGAGTGCTCTTTTCTCTAAAGCAGAGTGTTTTTTCTTGTAAGGTGAGCTAGCGTTTGTTTCCCAGTCCTAAATGGAGTTGAATCCCATGCAGTTTCTGTTCCTATGAGCAAGAGTTGTTTTCTGGTAAGGAAAGTAACTATTGAGCTCCCATTGCCATACACAGTGCAAATAGCACTCACGTCTGTTCCCAGCAAGTACAGTGTATCGGACTGAATATGAGCTACTGTTCTTGTCAGTTTCCTACGCAGAGTTGAACGAGATATGTCCCGCGTGTGTAGGAAGCACAGTTCTTTTGTTCTGAGCAAGCTCACTGTTTGGACCCCATAGGAAACACAGTAGAGTAGAAGAGTGCTCTTTCTCAAAGCAGAGTCTGTTTCTTGTAGGGCGAGCTAGCGTTTGTTTCCCAGTCCTAAATGGAGTTGAATCACATGCAGTTTCTGGTCCTACAAGCAAGAGTTGTTTTCTGGTAAGAATAGTCACTATTGTGCTGCCTTTGCATACACAGGACAAATAACACTGGCGTGTTTTCCCAGCAAGTACAGTGTATTGGATGGAAGAGGATCTACTGTTCTTGTCAGGTTCCTAAGCAGACTTGAACTAGATATGGCCGTGTGTGTAGGAAGCACAGTTTTTTTGTTCTGAGCAAGCTCACTGTTCGGAACCCATAGGAAACACAGTAGAGTAGAAGAGTGCTCTTTTCTCAAAAGCAGAGTGTGTTTCTTGGAAGGTGAGCTAGCGTTTGTTTCCCAGTCCTAAATGGAGTTGAGTCACATGCAGTTTTTTGTCCTACGAGCAAGAGTTGTTTTCTGGTAAGATGAGTCACTATTGTGCTCCAATAGCCATACACAGTGCAAATAGCAGTCCCGTCTGTTCCCAGGAAGTACACTGTATCGGACTGAAGAGGAGCTACTGTTCTTGTCAGTTTCCTAAGCAGAGTTGAACTAGATATGGCCCGAGTGTAGGAAGCACAGTTCTTTTGTTCTGAGCAAGCTCACTGTTCTGGCACTATAGGAAACACAGTAGAGTAGAACAGTGCTCTTTTCTCAAAAGCAGAGTGTGTTTCTTGTAATGCGAGCTAGCGTTTGTTTCCCAGTCCTAAATGGAGTTGAATCACATGCAGTTTCCTGTCCTACGAGCAAGAGTTGTTTTCTGGTAAGATGAGTCACTATTGAGCTGCCATTGCCATACACAGGACAAATAACACTGGCGTCTTTTCTCAGCAAGTACAGTGTATTGGATGGAAGAGGATCTACTGTTCTTGTCAGGTTCCTAAGAAGACTTGAACTAGACAAGGCTCTGTGTGTAGGAAGCACAGTTTTTTTGTTCTGAGCAAGCTCACTGTTCGGAACCCATAGGAAACACAGTAGAGTATAGAGTGCTCTTTCCTCAAAAGCAGAGTGTGTTTCTTGGAAGGCGAGCTAGCGATGGTTCTCAGTCATAAATGGAGTTGAGTCACATGCAGTTTTTTGTCCTACGAGCAAGAGTTGTTTTCTCGTAAGACGAGTCACTATTGTGCTCCAATTGCCATACACAGTGCAAATAGCACTCGCGTCTGTTCCGAGCAAGTACAGTGTATTGGACTGAAGAGGAGCTACTGTTCTTGTCAGTTTCCTAAGCAGAGTTGAACTAGATATGGCCCGTTTATGTAGGAAGCACAGTTCTTTTTTTCTGAGCAAGCTCACTGTTTGGACCCCATAGGAAACACAGTAGAGTACAAGAGTGCTCTTTTCTCAAAAGCAGAGTGTGTTTCATGTAAAGCGAGCTAGCATTTGTTTCCCAGTCCTAAATGGAGTTGAATCACATGCAGTTTCTGGTCGTACGAGCTAGAGTTTTTTTCTTTAAGGAAAGTCACTATTGCGCTCCCATTGCCATACACAGTACAAATAGCCCTCCCGTCTGTTCCCAGCAAGTACAGTGTATCGGACTGAAGAGGATCTACTGTTCTTGTCAGGTTCCTAAGCAGGCTTGAACTAGATGTGGCCGTGTTTGTAGGAAGCACAGTTTTTTTATTCTGAGCAAGCTCACTGTTCGTAACACATAGGAAACAGTAGAGTAGAAGAGTGCTCTTTTCTCAAAAGCAGAGTGTGTTTCTTGGAAGGCGAGCTAGTGTTTGTTTCCCAGTCCTAAATGGAGTTGAGTCACATGCAGTTTTTTGTCCTACGAGCAAGAGTTGTTTTCTGGTAAGAAGAGTCACTGTTGCGCTCCAAATGCCTATACAGTGCAAATAGCACTCGCGTCTGTTCCCAGCAAGTACAGTGTATCAGACTGAATAGGAGCTACTGTTCTTGTCAGTTTCCTAAGCAGACTTGAACTAGATATGGCCGTGTGTGTAGGAAGCACAGTATTTTTGTTCTGAGCAAGCTCACTGTTTAGAACCCATAGGAAACACAGTAGAGTAGAAGAGTGCTCTTTTCTCAAAAGCAGAGTGTGTTTCTTGGAAGGTGAGCTAGCGTTTGTTTCCCAGTCCTAAATGGAGTTGAGTCACATGCAGTTTTTTGTCCTACGAGCAAGAGTTGTTTTCTGGTAAGATGAGTCACTATTGTGCTCCAATAGCCATACACAGGGCAAATAGCAGTCCCGTCTGTTCCCAGGAAGTACACTGTATCGGACTGAAGAGGAGCTACTGTTCTTGTCAGTTTCCTAAGCAGAGTTGAACTAGATATGGCCCGAGTGTAGGAAGCACAGTTCTTTTGTTCTGAGCAAGCTCACTGTTCTGGCACTATAGGAAACACAGTAGAGTAGAACAGTGCTCTTTTCTCAAAAGCAGAGTGTGTTTCTTGTAATGCGAGCTAGCATTTGTTTCCCAGTCCTAAATGGAGTTGAATCACATGCTGTTTCCTGTCCTACGAGCAAGAGTTGTTTTCTGGTAAGATGAGTCACTATTGAGCTGCCATTGCCATACACAGGACAAATAACACTGGCGTCTTTTCCCAGCAAGTACAGTGTATTGGATGGAAGAGGATCTACTGTTCTTGTCAGGTTCCTAAGAAGACTTGAACTAGACAAGGCTCTGTGTGTAGGAAGCACAGTTTTTTTGTTCTGAGCAAGCTCACTGTTCGGAACCCATAGGAAACACAGTAGAGTATAGAGTGCTCTTTCCTCAAAAGCAGAGTGTGTTTCTTGGAAGGCGAGCTAGCGATGGTTCTCAGTCATAAATGGAGTTGAGTCACATGCAGTTTTTTGTCCTATGAGCAAGAGTTGTTTTCTCGTAAGACGAGTCACTATTGTGCTCCAATTGCCATACACAGTGCAAATAGCACTCGCGTCTGTTCCGAGCAAGTACAGTGTATTGGACTGAAGAGGAGCTACTGTTCTTGTCAGTTTCCTAAGCAGAGTTGAACTAGATATGGCCCGTGTATGTAGGAAGCACAGTTCTTTTTTTCTGAGCAAGCTCACTGTTTGGACCCCATAGGAAACACAGTAGAGTACAAGAGTGCTCTTTTCTCAAAAGCAGAGTGTGTTTCATGTAAAGCGAGCTAGCATTTGTTTCCCAGTCCTAAATGGAGTTGAATCACATGCAGTTTCTGGTCGTACGAGCTAGAGTTTTTTTCTTTAAGGAAAGTCACTATTGCGCTCCCATTGCCATACACAGTACAAATAGCCCTCCCGTCTGTTCCCAGCAAGTACAGTGTATCGGACTGAAGAGGATCTACTGTTCTTGTCAGGTTCCTAAGCAGGCTTGAACTAGATGTGGCCGTGTTTGTAGGAAGCACAGTTTTTTTATTCTGAGCAAGCTCACTGTTCGTAACACATAGGAAACAGTAGAGTAGAAGAGTGCTCTTTTCTCAAAAGCAGAGTGTGTTTCTTGGAAGGCGAGCTAGTGTTTGTTTCCCAGTCCTAAATGGAGTTGAGTCACATGCAGTTTTTTGTCCTACGAGCAAGAGTTGTTTTCTGGTAAGAAGAGTCACTGTTGCGCTCCAAATGCCTATACAGTGCAAATAGCACTCGCGTCTGTTCCCAGCAAGTACAGTGTATCAGACTGAATAGGAGCTACTGTTCTTGTCAGTTTCCTAAGCAGACTTGAACTAGATATGGCCGTGTGTGTAGGAAGCACAGTATTTTTGTTCTGAGCAAGCTCACTGTTTAGAACCCATAGGAAACACAGTAGAGTAGAAGAGTGCTCTTTTTTTTAAAGCACAGTGTGTTTCTTGTAAGGCGAGCTAGCATTTGTTTCCCAGTCCTAAATGGAGTTGAATCCCATGCAGTTTCTCGTCCTACGAGCAAGAGTTGTTTTCTGGTAAGAAGAGTCACTATTGAGCTGCCATTGCCATACACAGGACAAATAGCACTGTTGTGTGTTCCAGGCAGTACAGTGTATTGGACTGAAGAGGATCTACTGTTCTTGTCAGGTTCCTAAGCAGAATTGACCTAGGTATGGTGGTGTGTGTAGGAAGCACGTTTTTTTTGTTCTGAGCAAGCTCACTGTTCGGACCTCATAGGAAACACAGTAGAGTAGAAGAGTGCTCTTTTGTCAATAGCAGAATGTGTTTCTTGGAAGGCCAGCTAGTGTTTGTTTCCCAGTACTAAATGGAGTTGAGTCACATGCAGTTTTTTGTCCTATGATCAAGAGTTGTTTTCTGGTAAGACGAGTCACTATTGTGTTCCAATCGCCATACACAGTGCAAATAGCACTCGCGTCTGTTCCCAGCAAGTACAGTTTATTGGACTGAATAGGAGCTACTGTTCTTGTCAGTTTCCTAAGAAGAGTTGAATGAGATATGGCCCGTGTGTGTAGGAAGCACAGTTCTTTTGTTCTGAGCAAGCTCACTGTTTGGACACCCTAGGAAACACAGTAGAGTAGAAGAGTGCTCTTTTCTCTAAAGCAGAGTGTTTTTCTTGTAAGGTGAGCTCGCGTTTGTTTCCCAGTCCTAAATGGTGTGGAGTCACATGCAGTTTTTGGTCCTACAAGCAAGAGTTGTTTTCTGGTAAGAAGAGTCACTATTGCGCTCCAAATGCCATACACAGTGCAAATAGTACTCGCGTCTGTTCCCTTCAAGTACAGTGTATTGGACTCATTAGGAGCTACTGTTCTTGTCAGTTTCCTCAGCAGAGTTGAACTAGATATGGCCGTGTGTGTAGGAAGCACAGTTCTTTTTTTCTGAGCAAGCTCACTGTTCTGGCCCTATAGGAAACACAGTAGAGTAGAAGAGTGCTCTTTTCTCAAAAGCAGATTGTGTTTCTTGTAAGGCGAGCTAGCGTTTCTTTCCCAGTCCTAAATGGAGTTGAATCACATGCAGTTTCTGGTCCTGCAAGCAAGAGTTGTTTTCTGGTAAGAAGAGTCACTGTTGCGCTGCAATTGCCATACACAGGGCAAATAGCACTGGCGTCTGTTTCCAGGAATTACAGTGTATCGGACTGAAGAGGAGCTACTGTTCTTGTCAGTTTCCTAAGCAGAGGTGAACAAGATATGTCCAGCGTGTGTAGGAAGCACAGTTTTTTTGTTCTGAGAAAGCTCACTTTTCGGAACACATAGGAAACACAGTAGAGTAGAAGAGTGCTCTTTTCTCAAAAGCAGAGTGTGTTTCTTGTAGGGCGAGCTAGCATTTGTTTCCCAGTCCTAAATGGAGTTGAATCACATGCAGTTTCTGGTCCTGCAAGCAAGAGTTGTTTTCTGGTAAGAAGAGTCACTGTTGCGCTGCAATTGCCATACACAGGGCAAATAGCACTGGCGTCTTTTCCCAGCAAGTACAGTGTATTGGATTTAAGAGGATCTACTATTCTTGTCAGGATCCTAAGCAGACTTGAACTAGATATGGCCGTGTGTGTAGGAAGCACAGTTTTTTTGTTCTGAGCAAGCTCACTGTTCGGAAGTCATAGGAAACACAGGAGAGTAGAAGAGTGCTCTTTTCTCAAAAGCAGAGTGTGTTTCTTGGAAGGCGAGCTATCGTTTGGTCCCAGTCCTAAATGGAGTTGAGTCACATGCAGTTTTTTGTCCTACGAGCAAGAGTTGTTTTCAGGTAAGACGAGTCACTATTGTGCTCCAATAGCCATACACAGTGCAAATAGCAGTCCCGTCTGTTCCCAGGAAGTACAGTGTATCGGACTGAAGAGGAGCTACTGTTCTTGTCAGTTTCCTAAGCAGAGTTGAACTAGATATGGCCCGAGTGTAGGAAGCACAGTTCTTTTGTTCTGAGCAAGCTCACTGTTCTGGCCCTATAGGAAACACAGTAGAGTAGAAGAGTGCTCTTTTCTCTAAAGCAGAGTGTGTTTCTTGGAGGGTGAGCTAGACTTTGTTTCCCAGTCCTAAATGGAGTTGAATCACATGCAGTTTCTGGTCCTACGAGCAAGAGTTGTTTTATGGTAAGAAGAGTCACTATTGCGCTGCCATTGCCATACACAGGACAAATAGCACTGTTGTCTGTTCCCAGCAATACAGTGTATTGGACTGAAGAGGATCTACTGTTCTTGTCAGGTTCCTAAGCAGAATTGAACTAGATATGGCCGTGTGTGTAGGAAGCACAGTTCTTTTGTTCTGAGCAAGTTCACTGTTCGGACTTCGTAGGAAACACAATAGAGTAGAAGAGTGCTTTTTCTCTAAATCAGAGTGTGTTTCTTGTAAGGCGAGTTAGTGTTTGTTTCCCAGTCCTAAGTGGAGTTGTATCACATGCAGTTTCTGTTCCTACGAGCAAGAGTTGTTTTCTGGTAAGAAGAGTCACTATTGTGCTCCCATTTTCATACACAGGGCAAACAGCACTGGTGACTGATCCCATCATGTACAGTGTATTGGACTGAAGAGGAGCTACTGTTCTTGTCAGGTTCCTGAGCAGAGTTGAACTAGATATGGCCGTGTGTGTAGGAAGCATGGTTCTTTAGTTCTGAGCAACTCACTGTTCTGGCCCTATAGGAAACACAGTAGAGTAGAAGTGTGCTCATTTCTCAAAAGCAGATTGTGTTTCTTGTAAGGCGAGCTAGCGTTTGTTTCCCAGTCCCATATGGAGTTGAATCACATGCAGTTTCTGGTCCTACGAGCAAGAGTTGTTTTCTGGTAAGGAAAGTCACTATTGCGCTCCCATTGTCATACACAGTGCAAATAGCACATGCGTCTGTTCCCAGCAAGTACAGTGTATCAGACTGAAGAGGAGCTACTGTTCTTGTCAGTTTCCTAAGCAGAGTTGAACTCGATATGGCCCGTGTGTGTAGGAAGCACAGTTCTTATGTTCTGAGCAAGCTCACTGTTCCGGCCCTATAGGAAACACAGTATCGTAGAAGAGTGCAATTTTCTTAAAAGCAGAGTGTGTTTCTTGTAAGGCGAGCTCGCGTTTGTTTCCCAGTCCTAAATGGAGTTGAGTCACATGCAGTTTTTTGTCCTACGAGCAAGAGTTGTTTTCTGGTAAGAAGAGTCACTGTTGCGCTCCAAATGCCATATACAGTGCAAATAGCACTCGCGTCTGTTCCCAGCAAGTACAGTGTATCAGACTGAATAGGAGCTACTGTTCTTGTCAGTTTCCTAAGCAGACTTGAACTAGATATGGCCGTGTGTGTAGGAAGCACAGTTTTTTTGTTCTGAGCAAGCTCACTGTTTAGACCCCATAGGAAACACAGTAGAGTAGAAGAGTGCTCTTTTCTCAAAAGCAGAGTGTGTTTCTTGTAAGGCGAGCTAGCATTTGTTTCCCAGTCCTAAATGGAGTTGAATCCCATGCAGTTTCTCGTCCTACAAGCAAGAGTTGTTTTCTGGTAAGAAGAGTCACTATTGCGCTGCCATTGCCATACACAGGACAAATAGCACTGTTGTCTGTTCCCAGCAGTACAGTGTATTGGACTGAAGAGGATCTACTGTTCTTGTCAGGTTCCTAAGCAGAATTGACCTAGGTATGGTGGTGTGTGTAGGAAACATGGTTTTTTTGTTCTGAGCAAGCTCACTGTTCGGACCTCATAGGAAACACAGTAGAGTAGAAGAGTGCTCTTTTCTCAAAAGCAGAGTGTGTTTCTTGGAAGGCGAGCTAGCGTTTGTTTCCCAGTCCTAAATGGAGTTGAGTCACATGCAGTTTTTTGTCCTACGATCAAGAGTTGTTTTCTGGTAAGACGAGTCACTATTGTGTTCCAATTGCCATACACAGTGCAAATAGCACTCGCGTCTGTTCCAAGCAAGTACAGTGTATTGGACTGTATAGGAGCTACTGTTCTTTTCAGTTTCCTAAGAAGAGTTGAACGAGATATGGCCCGTGTGTGTAGGAAGCACAGTTCTTTTGTTCTGAGCAAGCTCACTCTTTGGACCCCATAGGAAACACAGTAGAGTAGAAGAGTGCTCTTTTCTCTAAAGCAGAGTGTTTTTCTTGTAAGGTGAGCTCGCGTTTGTTTCCCAGTCCTAAATGGAGTGGAGTCACATGCAGTTTTTGGTCCTACGAGCAAGAGTTGTTTTCTGGTAAGAAGAGTCACTATTGCGCTCCAAATGCCATACACAGTGCAAATAGTACTCGCGTCTGTTCCCTTCAAGTACAGTGTATTGGACTGATTAGGAGCTACTGTTCTTGTCAGTTTCCTCAGCAGAGTTGAACTAGATATGGCCATGTGTGTAGGAAGCACAGTTCTTTTGTTCTGAGCAAGCTCACTGTTCTGGCCCTATAGGAAACACAGTAGAGTAGAAGAGTGCTCTTTTCTCAAAAGCAGATTGTGTTTCTTGTAAGGCGAGCTAGCGTTTCTTTCCCAGTCCTAAATGGAGTTGAATCACATGCAGTTTCTGGTCCTATGACCAAGAGTTGTTTTTTGGTAAGGAAAGTCACTATTGCGCTCCCATTGCCATACACAGTGCAAATAGCACTCGCGTCTGTTCCCAGCAAGTACAGTGTATCGGACAGAAGAGGAGCTACTGTTCTTGTCAGTTTCCTAAGCAGAGTTGATCGAGATATGTCCCGCTTGTGTAGGAAGCACATTTCTTTTGTTCTGAGCAAGCTCACTCTTTGGACCCCATAGGAAACACAGTAGAGTAGAAGAGTGCTCTTTTCTCTAAAGCAGAGTGTGTTTCTTGTAAGGCGAGCTAGCGTTTGTTTCCCAGTCCTAAATGGAGTTGAATCACATGCAGTTTCTGGTCCTAAGAGCAAGAGTTGTTTTCTGGTAAGAAGAGTCTATATTGCGCTGCCATTGCCATACACAGGACAAATAGCACTGGCGTCTGTTCCCAGCAAGTACAGTGTATTGGACTGAAGAGGATCTACTGTTCTTGTCAGGTTCCTAAGCAGAATTGAACTAGATATGGCCTTGTGTGTAGGAAGCTCAGTTCTTTTGTTCTGAGCAAGCTCACTGTTCGGACCCCATAGGAAACACAGTAGAGTAGAATTGTGCTCTTTTCTCAAAAGCAGAGTGTGTTTCTTGTAAGGCGACCTAGCGTTTGTTTCCCAGTCCTAAATGGAGTTGAATCCCATGCAGTTTCTGTTCCTAGGAGCAAGAGTTGTTTTCTGGTAAGGAAAATAACTATTGAGCTCCCATTGCCATACACAGTGCAAATAGCACTCGCGTCTGTTCCCAGCAAATACAGTGTATCGGACTGAAGAGGAGCTACTGTTCTTGTCAGTTTCCTAAGCAGAGTTGAACTAGATATGGTCGGTGTGTGTAGGAAGCACATTTCTTTTGTTCTGAGCAAGCTCACTTTTCGGACCCCATAGGAATCACAGTAGAGTAGAATTGTGCTCTTTTCTCAAAAGCAGAGTGTGTTTTTGTAAGGCGAGCTAGCGTTTGTTTCCCAGTCCTAAATGGAGTTGAATCCCAGGCAGTTTCTGTTCCTACGAGCAAGAGTTGTTTTCTGGTAAGACGAGTCACTATTGTGCTCCAATTGCCATACGCAGTGCAAATAGCACTCGCGTCTGTTCCGAGCAAGTACAGTGTATTGGACTGAAGAGGAGCTACTGTTCTTGTCAGTTTCCTAAGCAAAGTTGAACTAGATATGGCCCATGTGTGTAGGAAGCACAGTTCTTTTGTTCTGAGCAAGCTCACTGTTTGGACCCCATAGGAAACACAGTAGAGTAGAAGAGTGCTCTTTTTTCTGAAGCAGAGTGTGTTTCTTGGAGGGTGAGCTAGACTTTGTTTCCCAGTCCTAAATGGAGTTGAATCACATGCAGTTTCTGGTCCTACGAGCAAGAGTTGTTTTATGGTAAGAAGAGTCACTATTGCGCTGCCATTGCCATACACAGGACAAATAGCACTGTTGTCTGTTCCCAGCAGTACAGTGTATTGGACTGAAGAGGATCTACTGTTCTTGTCAGGTTCCTAAGCAGAATTGAACTAGATATGGCCGTGTGTGTAGGAAGCACAGTTCTTTTGTTCTGAGCAAATTCACTGTTCGGACCTCCTAGGAAACACAATAGAGTAGAAGAGTGCTTTTTTCTCTAAATCAGAGTGTGTTTCTTGTAAGGCTAGTTAGTGTTTGTTTCCCAGTCCTAAGTGGAGTTGTATCACATGCAGTTTCTGGTCCTACGAGCAAGAGTTGTTTTCTGGTAAGAAGAGTCACTATTGTGCTCCCATTGTCATACACAGGGCAAATAGCACTGGCGTCTGTTCCCATCATGTACAGTGTATTGGACTGAAGAGGAGCTACTGTTCCTGTCAGGTTCCTAAGCAGAGTTGAACTAGATATGTCCGTGTGTGTAGGAAGCATGGTTCTTTTGTTCTGAGCAACTCACTGTTCTGGCCCTATAGGAAACACAGTAGAGTAGAAGTCGTGCTCATTTCTCAAAAGCAGAGTGTGTTTCTTGTAAGGCGAGCTAGCGTTTGTTTCCCAGTCCTAAATGGAGTTGAATCACATGCAGTTTCTGGTCCTACGAGCAAGAGTTGTTTTCTGGTAAGGAAAGTCACTGTTGCGCTCCCATTGCCATACACAGTGCAAATAGCACTCCCGTCTGTTCCCAGTAATTACAGTGTATTGTACTGAAGAGGAGCTACTGTTCTTCTCAGTTTCCTAAGCAGAGTTGAACTAGATATGGCCCGTGTGTGTAGGAAGCACAGTTCTTATGTTCTGAGCAAGCTCACTGTTCCGGCCCTATAGGAAACACATTATAGTAGAAGAGTGCAATTTTCTTAAAAGCAGAGTGTGTTTCTTGTAAGGCGGGCTCGCGTTTGTTTCCCAGTCCTAAATGGAGTTGAGTTACATGCAGTTTTTTGTCCTACGAGCAAGAGTTGTTTTCTGGTAAGAAGAGTCAATGTTGCGCTCCATATGCCATATACAGTGCAAATAGCACTCGCGTCTGTTCCCAGCAACTACAGTGTATCAGACTGAATAGGAGCTACTGTTCTTGTCAGTTTCCTAAGCAGACTTGAACTAGATATGGCCGTGTGTGTAGGAAGCACAGTTTTTTTGTTCTGAGCAAGCTCACTGTTTAGACCCCATAGGAAACACAGTAGAGTAGAAGAGTGCTCTTTTCTCAAAAGCAGAGTGTTTTTCTTGTAAGGCGAGCTAGCATTTGTTTCCCAGTCCTAAATGGAGTTGAATCCCATGCAGTTTCTCGTCCTACAAGCAAGAGTTGTTTTCTGGTAAGAAGAGTCACTATTGCGCTGCCATTGCCATACACAGGACAAATAGCACTGTTGTCTGTTCCCAGCAGTACAGTGTATTGGACTGAAGAGGAGCTACTGTTCTTGTCAGGTTCCTAAGCAGAATTGTCCTAGGTATGGTGGTGTGTGTAGGAAACACGGTTTTTTTGTTCTGAGCAAGCTCACTGTTCGGACCTCATAGGAAACACAGTAGAGTAGAAGAGTGCTCTTTTCTCAAAAGCAGAGTGTGTTTCTTGGAAGGCGAGCTAGCGTTTGTTTCCCAGTACTAAATGGTGTTGAGTCACATGCAGTTTTTTGTCCTACGATCAAGAGTTGTTTTCTGGTAAGACGAGTCACTATTGTGTTCCAATTGCCATACACAGTGCAAATAGCACTCGCGTCTGTTCCCAGCAAGTACAGTGTATTGGACTGAATAGGAGCTACTGTTCTTTTCAGTTTCCTAAGAAGAGTTGAACGAGATATGGCCCGTGTGTGTAGGAAGCACAGTTCTTTTGTTCTGAGCAAGCTCACTCTTTGGACCCCATAGGGAAACACAGTAGAGTAGAAGAGTGCTCTTTTCTCTAAAGCAGAGTGTTTTTCTTGTAAGGTGAGCTCGCGTTTGTTTCCCAGTCCTAAATGGAGTGGAGTCACATGCAGTTTTTTGGTCCTACGACCAAGAGTTGTTTTCTGGTAAGAAGAGTCACTATTGCGCTCCAAATGCCATACACAGTGCAAATAGTACTCGCGTCTGTTCCCTTCAAGTACAGTGTATTGGACTGATTAGGAGCTACTGTTCTTGTCAGTTTCCTCAGCAGAGTTGAACTAGATATGGCTGTGTGTGTAGGAAGCACAGTTCTTTTGTTCTGAGCAAGCTCACTGTTCTGGCCCTATAGGAAGCACAGTAGAGTAGAAGAGTGCTCTTTTCTCAAAAGCAGATTGTGTTTCTTGTAAGGCGAGCTAGCGTTTGTTTCCCAGTCCTAAATGGAGTTTAATCACATGCAGCTTCTGGTCCTATGACCTAGAGTTGTTTTCTGGTAAGGAAAGTCACTATTGCGCTCCCATTGACATACACAGTGCAAATAGCACTCACGTCTGTTCCCAGCAAGTACAGTGTATCAGACTGAAGAGGAGCTACTGTTCTTGTCAGGTTCCTAAGCAGAGTTGAACTAGATATGGCCGTGTGTGTAGGAAGCATGGTTCTTATGTTCTGAGCAAGCTCACTGTTCTGGCCCTATAGGAAACACAGTAGAGTAGAAGAGTGCTCATTTCTCAAAAGCAGATTGTGTTTCTTGTAAGGCGAGCTAGGGTTTGTTTCCCAGTCCCATATGGAGTTGAATCACATGCAGTTTCTGGTCCTATGAGCAAGAGTTGTTTTTTGGTAAGGAAAGTCCCTATTGCGCTCCCATTGCCATACACAGTGCAAATAGCACTCGCGTCTGTTCCCAGCAAGTACAGTGTATCGGACTGAAGAGGAGCTACTGTTCTTGTCAGTTTCCTAAGCAGAGTTGATCGAGATATGTCCCGATTGTGTAGGAAGCACATTTCTTTTGTTCTGAGCAAGCTCACTCTTTGGACCCCATAGGAAACACAGTAGAGTAGAAGAGTGCTCTTTTCTCTAAAGCAGAGTGTGTTTCTTGTAAGGCGAGCTAGCGTTTGTTTCCCAGTCCTAAATGGAGTTGAATCACATGCAGTTTCTGGTCCTACGAGCAAGAGTTGTTTTCTGGTAAGAAGAGTCTATATTGCGCTGCCATTGCCATACACAGGACAAATAGCACTGGCGTTTGTTCCCAGCAAGTACAGTGTATTGGACTGAAGAGGATCTACTGTTCTTGTCAGGTTCCTAAGCAGAATTGAACTAGATATGGCCTTGTGTGTAGGAAGCTCAGTTCTTTTTTTCTGAGCAAGCTCACTGTTCGGACCCCATAGGAAACAAGTAGAGTAGAATTGTGCTCTTTTCTCAAAAGCAGAGTGTGTTTCTTGTAAGGCGACCTAGCGTTTGTTTCCCAGTCCTAAATGGAGTTGAATCCCATGCAGTTTCTGTTCCTAGGAGCAAGAGTTGTTTTCTGGTAAGGAAAGTAACTATTAAGCTCCCATTGCCATACACAGTGCAAATAGCACTCGCGTCTGTTCCCAGCAAATACAGTGTATCGGACTGAACAGAAGCTACTGTTCTTGTCAGTTTCCTAAGCAGACTTGATCTAGATATGGCCGTGTGTGTAGGAAGCACAGTTGTTTTGTTCTGAGTAAGCTCACTGTTCGGAACACATAGGAAACACAGTAGAGTAGAAGAGTGCTCTTTTCTCAAAAGCAGAGTGTGTTTCTTGGAAGGCGAGCTAGTGTCTGTTTCCCAGTCCTAAATGGAGTTGAGTCACATGCAGTTTTTTGTCCTACGAGCAAGAGTTGTTTTCTGGTAAGACGAGTCACTATTGTGCTCCAATTGCCATACACAGTGCAAATAGCACTCGCGTCTGTTCCGAGCAAGTACAGTGTATTGTACTGAAGAGGAGCTACTGTTCTTGTCAGTTTCCTAAGTAGACTTGATCTAGATATGGCCGTGTGTGTAGGAAGCACAGTTGTTTTGTTCTGAATAAGCTCACTGTTCGGAACATATAGGAAACACAGTAGAGTAGAAGAGTGCTCTTTTCTCAAAAGCAGAGTGTGTTTCTTGGAAGGCGAGCTCGCGTTAGTTTCCCAGTCCTAAAAGGAGTTGAGTCACATGCAGTTTTTTGTTCTATGAGCAAGAGTTGTTTTCTGGTAAGAAGAGTCACTGTTGCGCTCCAAATGCCATATACAGTGCAAATAGCACTCGCGTCTGTTCCCAGCAAGTACAGTGTATCAGACTGAATAGGAGCTACTGTTCTTGTCAGTTTCCTAAGCAGACTTGAACTAGATATGGCCGTGTGTGTAGGAAGCACATTTTTTTTTGTTCTGAGCAAGCTCACTGTTTGGAACACATAGGAAACACAGTAGAGTAGAAGAGTGCTCTTTTCTCAAAAGCAGAGTGTGTTTTTGGAAGGCGAGCTAGCGTTTGTTTTTCGGTCCTAAATGGAGTTGAGTCACATGCAGTTTTTTGTCCTACGAGCAAGAGTTGTTTTCTGGTAAGACGAGTCACTATTGTGCTCCAATTGCCATAAACAGTGCAAATAGCACTCGCGTCTGTTCCGAGCAAGTACATTGTACTGGACTGAATAGGAGCTAATGTTCTTGTCATTTTAATAAGCAGAGTTGAAGTAGATATGATCCGTGTGTTTAGGAAGCACAGTTCTTTGGTTCTGAGCAAGCTCACTGTTTGGACCCCATAAGAAACACAGTAGAGTAGAAGAGTGCTCTTTTCTCAAAAGCAGAGTGTGTTTTATGTAAGGCGAGCTAGCATTTGTTTCTCAGTCCTAAATGGAATTGAATCACATCCAGTTTCTGTTCCTACGAGCAAGAGTTGTTTTCTGGTAAGACGAGTCACTATTGTGCTCCAATTGCCATACACAGTGCAAATAGCACTCGCGTCTGTTCCGAGCAAGTACAGTGTATCGGACTGAAGAGGAGCTACTGTTCTTGTCAGTTTCCTAAGCAGAGTTGAACTAGATATGGCCCGTGTGTGTAGGAAGCACAGTTCTTTTGTTCTGAGCAAGCTCACTGTTTGGACCCCATAGGAAAACACCGTAGAGTAGAAGAGTGCTCTTTTTTCTGAAGCAGAGTGTGTTTCTTGTAAGGCGAGCTAGCATTTGTTTCCCAGTCCTAAATGGAGTGGAATCACATGCAGTTTCTGGTCCTATGAGCAAGAGTTGTTTTCTGGTAAGGAATGTCACTATTGCGCTCCCATTGCCATACACAGTGCAAATAGCACATGCGTCTGTTCCAGCAAGTACAGTGTATCGGACTGAAGAGGAGCTACTGTTCTTGTCAGTTTCCTAAGCAGAGTTGAACTAGATATGGGCCCGTGTGTGTAGGAAGCACAGCTCTTTTGTTCTGAGCAAGCTCACTTTTCGTACCCCATAGGAAACACAGTAGAGTAGAAGCGTGCTCTTTTCTCAAAAGCAGAGTGTGTTTCATGGAAGGCAAGCTAGCATTTGTTTCTCAGTCCTAAATGGAGTTTAATCATAAGCAGTTTCTGGTCCTACGAGCAAGAGTTGTTTTATGTTAAGAAGAGTCACTATTGTGCTCCAATTGCCATATACAGGACAAAGAACACTGTCGGTCTGTTCCCAGCAAGTACAGTGTATTGGATTGAAGAGGATCTACTGTTCTTTCAGGTTCCTAAGCAGAATTGAACTAGATATGGCCGTGTGTGTAGGAAGCACAGTTCTTTTTGTTCTGAGCAAGCTCACTGTTCGGACCCCGTAGGAAACACAGTAGAGTAGAAGAGTGCGCTTTTCTCAAAAGCAGAGTGTGTTTCCTGTAAGGCGAGCTAGCGTTTGTTTCCCAGTTCTAAATGGAGTTGAATCACATGCAGTTTCTAGTCCTATGAGCAAGAGTTGTTTTTCTGGTAAGGAAAGTCACTATTGCGCTCCTATTGCCATACACAGTGCAAATAGCACTCGCGTCTGTTCTCAGCAAGTACAGTGTATCGGACTGAAGAGGAGCTACTTTTCTTGTCAGTTTCCTAAGCAGAGTTGAAGTAGATATGGCCCGTGTGTGTAGGAAGCACAGTTTTTATGTTCTGAGCAAGCTCACTGTTCTGGCCCTATAGGAAACACAGTAGAGTAGAAGGGTGCTCTTTTCTCAAAAGCAGAGTGTGTTTCTTGTAAGGCGAGCTAGCGTTTGTTTCCTAGTCCTAAATGGAGTTGAATCACATGCAGTTTCAGGGTCCTACGAACAAGAGTTCTTTTCTGGTAGGGAAAGGTCACATTGCGCTCCCATTGCCATACACAGTGCAAATAACACTCTTGTCTGTTCCCAGCAAGTACAGTTTATTGGACTGGATAGGTGCTACTGTTCTTGTCAGTTTCCTAAGCAGAGTTGAACTAGATATCATCCGTGTTTGTAGGAAGCACAGTTTCTTTTGTTCTTTGCAAGCTCACTGTTTGGGACCCCATAGGAAAAACAGTAGAGCAGAAGAGTGCTCTTTTCTCTAAAGCAGAATGTGTTACTTGTAAGGCGAGCTAGCGTTTGTTTCGCAGTCCTAAATGGAGTTGAATCCCATGCAGTTTCTGGTACTACGAGCAAGAGTTGTTTTCTGGTAAAAAGAGTCACTATTGTGCTGCCATTGCCATACACAGGGACAAATAGCACTGGCGACTGTTCGCAGCAAGTACAGTATTTTGGGCTGAAGAGGATCTATTGTTCTTGTCAGGTTCCTAAACAGACTTGAACTAGATATGGCCGTGTGTGTAGGAAGCACAGTTCTTATGTTCTGAGCAAGCTCACTGTTCTGGCCCTATAGGAAACACAATAGAGTAGAAGAGTGCTCTTTTTCTCAAAAGGCAGAGTGTGTTTTCTTTTAAGGCGAGGCTAGCGTTTGTTCCCTATTCCTAAATGAAGTGGAATCACATGCAGTTTGTGTTCCTACGAGCAAGAGTTGTTTTCTGGTAAGGAAAGTCACTATTGTGCTCCCATTGCCATACACAGTGCAAATAGCATCGCGTCTGTTCCCAGCAAGTACAGTGTATTGGGACGGATGAGGAGCTACTGTTCTTCTCAGTTTCCTAAGCAGAGTTGAACTTGTTATGGCCTTGTGTAGGAAGCACAGTTCTTTTGTTCTGAGCAAGGGTCACTGTTCTGGCTCTATAGGAAATACAGTAGAGTATAAGAGTGCTCTTTTCTCTAAAGGCAGAGTGTGTTTCTTGTAAGGTGAGCTAGCGTTTGTTTTCCCAGTCCTAAATGGAGTTGAATCACATGCAGTTTCTAGTACTATGAGCAAGAGTTGTTTTATGGTAAGAAGAGTCATTATTGCTCTGCCATTGCCATACACAGGACAAATAGCACTGGCGTCTGTTCCCAGCAAGTACAGTGTAATGGACTGAAGAGGATCTACTGTTCTTGTCAGGTTCCTAAGCAGACTTGAACTAGATATGGCCGTGTGTGTAGGAAGCACAGTTTTTTTGTTCTGAGCAAGCTCACTGTTCGGAACACATAGGAAACACAGTAGAGTAGAAGAGTGCTCTTTTCTCAAAAGCAGAGTGTGTTTCTTGGAAGTCGAGCTAGCGTTTGTTTCCCAGTCCTAAATGGAGTTGAGTCACATGCAGGTTTTTGTCCTACGAGCAAGAGTTGTTTTCTGGTAAGACGAGTCACTATTGTGCTCCAATTGCCATACACAGTGCAAATAGGCACTCGCGTCTGTTCCCTGCAAGTACAGTGTATCGGACTGAAGAGGAGCTACTGTTCTTGTCAGTTTCCTAAGCAGAGTTGAACTAGGTATGACCCGTGTGTAGGAAGCACAGTTCTTTGTTCTGAGCAAGCTCACTGTTCTGGCCATTTAGGAAACACAGTAGAGTAGAAGAGTGCTCTTTTCTCTAAAGCAGAGTGTGTTTCTGTAAGGTGAGCTAGCTTTTGTTTCCCAGTCCTAAATGGAGTTGAATCACATGCAGTTTCTGGTCCTACGATCAAGAGTTGTTTTATGGTAAGAAGAGTCACTATTGTGCCGCCATTGCCATACACAGGACAAAATAGCACTGGCGTCTGTTCCCAGCATGTACAGTGTATTGGACTGAAGAGGATCTACTGTTATTGTCAGGTTCCTAAGCAGAATAGAACTAGATATGGCCATGTGTGTAGGAAGCACAGTTCTTTTGTTCTGAGCAAGCTCACTTTTCGGACACCATAGGAAACACAGTAGAGTAGAAGAGTGCTCTTTTCTCAAAAGCAGAGTGTGTTTTTGTAAGGCAAGCTAGCGTTTGTTTCCTAGTCCTAAATGGAGTTGAATCACATGCAGTTTCTGGTCCTACGAGCAAGAATTGTTTTTATGGTAAGGAAAGTCACTATTGCGCTCCCATTACCCTACACAAGGCAAATAGCACTCGAGTCTTTTACCAGCAAGTACAGTGTATTGGAGTGAATAGGAGCTACGGTTCTTGTCAGTTTCCTAAGCAGAGTTGAACTAGATATGGTCCGTATGTGTAGGAAGCACAGTTCTTTTGTTCTGAGCAAGCTCACTGTTTGGATCTCATAGAAAACACAGTAGAGTAAAAGAGTGCTCTTTTCTCTAAAGCAGAGTGTGTTTTTGTAAGGCGAGCTAGCAGTTGTTTCCCAGTCCTAAATGGAGTGGAATCACATGCAGTTTCTGGTCCTACGAGCAAGAGTTGTTTTCTGGTAAGGAAAGTCACTATTGTGCTCCCATTGCCATACACAGTACAAATAGCCCTCCCGTCTGTTCCCAGCAAGTACAGTGTATTGGACTGAAGAGGAGCTACTGTTCTTGTCAGTTTCCTAAGCAGAGTTGAACTAGATATGGCCCGTGTGTGTAGGAAGCACAGTTCTTTTGTTCTGAGCAAGCTCACTCTTTGGACCTCATAGGAAACACAGTAGAGTAGAAGAGTGCTCTTTTCTCTAAAGCAGAGTGTGTTTCTTGTAAGGCGAGCTAGCGTTTCTTTCCCAGTCCTAAATGGAATTGAATCACATGCAGTTTCTGGTCCTACGAGCAAGAGTTGTTTTCTGGTAAGAAGAATCACTATTGCGCTGCCATTGCCATACACAGAACAAATAGCACTCGTGTCTGTTTCCAGCAAGTACAGGGTATTGGACTGAAGAGGAGCTACTGTTCTTCTCAGTTTCCTAAGCAGAGTTGTACTAGATATAGCCCGTGTGTGTAGGAAGCACAGTTCTTTTGTTCTGAGCAAGCTCACTGTTCGGACCTCATAGGAAACACAGTAGAGTAGAAGAGTACTCTTTTCTCAAAAGCAGAGTGTGTTTCTTGGAAGTCGAGCTAGCGTTTGTTTCCCAGTGTTAAATGGAGTTGAGTCACATGCAGTTTTTTGTCCTACGAGCAAGAGTTTTTTTCTGGTAAGACAAGTCACTATAAGGCTCCAATTGCCATACACAGTGCAAATAGCACTCGCGTATGTTCCCCGCAAGTACAGTGTATTGGACTGAAGAGGAGCTACTGTTCTTGTCAGTTTCCTAAGCAGAGTTGAACTAGATATGGCCCGTGTGTGTAGGAAGCACAGTTCTTTTGTTCTTAGCAAGCTCACTATTCGGACCCCATAGGAAGCACAGTAGAGTAGAAGAGTGCTCTTTTCTCAAGAGCAGAGTGTGTTTCATGTAAGGCGAGCTAGCATTTGTTTCCCAATCCTAAATGGATTTGAATCACATGCAGTTACTGGTCCTACGAGCAAGAGTTGTTTTCTGGTAAGGAAAGTCACTATTGCGCTCCCATTGCCATACACAGTGCAAATAGCATCGCGTCTGTTCCCAGCAAGTACAGTGTATTGGACGGAAGAGGAGCTACTGTTCTTCTCAGTTTCCTAAGCAGAGTTGAACTTGTTATGGCCCTGTGTAGGAAGCACAGTTCTTTTGTTCTGAGCAAGGTCACTGTTCTGGCTCTATAGGAAATACAGTAGAGTAGAAGAGTGCTCTTTTCTCTAAAGCAGAGTGTGTTTCTTGTAAGGCGAGCTAGCGTTTGTTTCCCAGTCCTAAATGGAGTTGAATCACATGCAGTTTCTAGTACTATGAGCAAGAGTTGTTTTATGGTAAGAAGAGTCATTATTACTCTGCCATTGCCATACACAGGACAAATAGCACTGGCGTCTGTTCCCAGCAAGTACAGTGTAATGGACTGAAGAGGATCTACTGTTCTTGTCAGGTTCCTAAGCAGACTTGAACTAGATATGGCCGTGTGTGTAGGAAACACAGTTTTTTTGTTCTGAGCAAGCTCATTGTTCGGAACACATAGGAAACACAGTAGAGTAGAAGAGTGCTCTTTTCTCAAAAGCAGAGTGTGTTTCTTGGAAGTCGAGCTAGCGTTTTTTTTCCCAGTCCTAAATGGAGTTGAGTCACATGCAGGTTTTTGTCCTACGAGCAAGAGTTGTTTTCTGGTAGGGCGAGTCACTATTGTGCTCCAATTTCCATACACAGTGCAAATAGCACTCGCGTCTGTTCCCTGCAAGTACAGTGTATCGGACTGAAGAGGAGCTACTGTTCTTGTCAGTTTCCTAAGCAGAGTTGAACTAGATATGACCCGTGTGTAGGAAGCACAGTTCTTTGTTCTGAGCAAGCTCACTGTTCTGGCCCTACAGGAAACACAGTAGAGTAGAAGAGTGCTCTTTTCTCTAAAGCAGAGTGTGTTTCTGTAAGGTGAGCTAGCTTTTGTTTCCCAGTCCTAAATGGAGTTGAATCACATGCAGTTTCTGGTCCTACGATCAAGAGTTGTTTTATGGTAAGAAGAGTCACTATTGTGCCGCCATTGCCATACACAGGACAAATAGCACTGGTGTCTGTTCCCAGCACGTACAGTGTATTGGATTGAAGAGGATCTACTGTTATTGTCAAGTTCCTAAGCAGAATTGAACTAGATATGGCCATGTGTGTAGGAAGCACAGTTCTTTTGTTCTGAGCAAGCTCACTTTTCGGACACCATAGGAAACACAGTAGAGTAGAAGAGTGCTCTTTTCTCAAAAGCAGAGTGTGTTTTTGTAAGGCGAGCTAGCATTTGTTTCCTAGTCCTAAATGGAGTTGAATCACATGCAATGTCTGGTCCTACGAGCAAGAATTGTTTTATGGTAAGGAAAGTCACTATTGCGCTCCCATTACCCTATACAAGGCAAATAGCACTCGAGTCTTTTCCCAGCAAGTACAGTGTATTGGAGTGAATAGGAGCTACTGTTCTTGTCAGTTTCCTAAACAGAGTTGAACTAGATATGGCCCGTGTGTGTAGGAAGCACAGTTCTTTTGTTCTGAGCAAGCTCACTGTTTGGATCTCACAGGAAACACAGTAGAGTAAAAGAGTGCTCTTTTCTCTAAAGCAGAGTGTGTTTTTGTAAGGCGAGCTAGCATTTGTTTCCCAGTCCTAAATGGAATGGAATCACATCAGTTTCTGGTCCTACGAGCAAGAGTTGTTTTCTGGTAAGGAAAGTCACTATTGCGCTCCCATTGCCATACACAGTGCAAATAGCCCTCCCGTCTGTTCCCAGCAAGTACAGTGTATTGGACTGAAGAGGAGCTACTGTTCTTCTCAGTTTCCTAAGCAGAGTTGAACTAGATATGGTCCGTGTGTAGAAAGCACAGTTCTTTTTTTCTGAGAAAGCTCACTGTTCTGGCCCTATAGGAAACACAGTAGAGTAGAAGAGTGCTCTTTTCTCAAAAGCAGAGTGTGTTTCTTGTAAAGCGAGCTAGAGTTTGTTTCCCAGTCCTAAATGGAGATGAATCACATGCAGTTTCTGTTCCTACGAGCAAGAGTTGTTTTCTGGTAAGAAGAGTCACTATTGCGCTGCCATTGACATACACAGAACAAATAGCACTCGCATCTGTTCCCAGCAAGTACAGTGTATTGGACTGAAGAGGATCTACTGTTCTTGTCAGGTTCCTAAGCAGACTTGAACTAGATATGGCCGTGTGTGTAGGAAGCACAGTTTTTTTGTTCTGAGCAAGCTCACTGTTCGGAACACATAGGAAACACAGTAGAGTAGAAGAGTGCTCTTTTCTGAAAAGCAGAGTGTGTTTCTTGGAAATTGAGCTAGCGTTTGTTTCCCAGTCCTAAATGGAGTTGAGTCACATGCAGTTTTTTGTCCAACGAGCAAGAGTTGTTTTCAGGTAAGACAAGTCACTATTGTGCTCCAATTGCCATACACAGTGCAAATAGCACTCACGTCTGTTCCCCGCAAGTACAGTGTATTGGACTGAAGAGGAGCTAGTGTTCTTGTCAGTTTCCTAAGCAGAGTTGAACTAGATATGGCCCGTGTGTAGGAAGCACAGTTGTTTTGTTCTGATCAATCTCACTGTTCGGACCCCATAGGAAACAAAGTAGAGTAGAAGAGTGCTCTTTCTCAAAAGCAGAGTCCTTTTCATGTAAGGCGAGCTAGCATTTGTTTCCCAGTCCTAAATGGAGTTGAATCACATGCAGTTTCTGGTCCTACGAGCAAGAGTTGTTTTCTGGTAAGGAAAGTCACTATTGCGCTCCCATTGCCATACACAGTACAAATAGCACTCGCGTCTGTTCCCAGCAAGTACATTCTATCGGACTGAAGAGGAGCTACTGTTCTTCTCAGTTTCCTAAGCAGAGTTGAACTAGATATGGCCCGTGTGTAGGAAGCACAGTTCTTTTGTTCTGAGCAAGCTCACTGTTCTGGCCCTATAGGAAACACAGTAGAGGAGAAGAGTGCTCTTTACTCAAAAGCAGAGTGTGTTTCTTGTAAGGCGAGCTAGCGTTTGTTTCCCAGTCCTAAATGGATTTGAGTCACATGCAGTTTCTGGTCCTAAGAACAAGAGTTGTTTTCTGGAAAGGAAAGTCACTATTGCGTGCCCATTGCCTTACACAAGGCAAATAGCACTGGCGTCTTTTCCGAGCAAGTACAGTGTATTGGACTGAATAGGAGTTACTGTTCTTGTCAGTTTCCTAAGTAGAGTTGAACTAGATATGGCCCGTGTGTGTAGGAAGCACAGTTCTTTTGTTCTGAGCAAGCTCACTGTTCTGGCCCTATAGGAAACACAGCAGAGTAGAAGAGTGCTCTTTTCTCAAAAGCAGAGTGTGTTTCTTGTAAGGCGAGCTAGCGTTTGTTTCCCAGTTTTAAATGGAGTTGAGTCACATGCAGGTTTTTGTCCTACGAGCAAGAGTTGTTTTCTGGTAGGGCGAGTCACTATTGTGCTCCAATTGCCATACACAGTACAAATAGCACTCGCGTCTGTTCCCTGCAAGTACAGTGTATCTGACTGAAGAGGAGCTACTGTTCTTGTCAGTTTCCTAAGCAGAGTTGAACTAGATATGGCCCGTGTGTAGGAAGCACAGTTCTTTATTCAGAGCAAGCTCACTGTTCTGGCCCTATAGGAAACACAGTAGAGTAGAAGAGTGCTCTATTCTCTAAAGCAGAGTGTGTTTCTGTAAGGTGAGCTAGCTTTTGTTTCCCAGTCCTAAATGGAGTTGAATCACATGCAGTTTCTGGTCCTACGAGCAAGAGTTGTTTTATGGTAAGAAGAGTCTCTATTGTGCTGCCATTGCCATACACAGGACAAATAGCACTGGCGTCTGTTCCCAGCACGTACAGTGTATTGGACTGAAGAGGATCTACTGTTATTGTCAGGTTCCTAAGCAGAATTGAACTAGATATGGCCATGTGTGTAGGAAGCACAGTTCTTTTGTTCTGAGCAAGCTCACTGTACGGACACCATAGGAAACACAGTAGAGTAGAAGAGTGCTCTTTTCTCAAAAGCAGAGTGTGTTTTTGTAAGGCGAACTAGCGTTTGTTTCCTAGTCCTAAATGGAGTTGAATCACATGCAGTTTCTGGTCCTACGAGCAAGAGTTGTTTTCTGGTAAGGAAAGTCACTATTGCGCTCCCATTACCCTACACAAGGCAAATAGCACTCGCGTCTTTTCCCAGCAAGTACAGTGTATTGGAGTGAATAGGAGCTACTGTTCTTGTCAGTTTCCTATGCAGAGTTTAACTAGATATGGTCCGTATGTGTAGGAAGCACAGTTCTTTTGTTCTGAGCAAGCTCACTGTTTGGATCCCTTAGGAAACACAGTAGAGTAAAAGAGTGCTCTTTTCTCTAAAGCAGAGTGTGTTTCTTGTAAGGCGAGCTAGCATTTGTTTCCCAGTCCTAAATGGAGTGGAATCACATGCAGTTTGTGGTCCTACGAGCAAGAGTTGTTTTCTGGTAAGGAAAGTCACTATTGTGCTCCCATTGACATACACAGTGCAAATAGCACATGCGCCTGTTGCCAGCAAGTACAGTGTATTGGACTGAAGAGGAGCTATTGTTCTTGTCAGTTTCCTAAGCAGAGTTGAACTAGATATGGCCCGTGTGTGTAGGAAGCACAGTTCTTTTGTTCTGAGCAAGCTCACTGTTCTGGCCCTATAGGAAACACAGTAGAGTAGAAGAGTGCTCTTTTCTCTAAAGCAGAGTGTGTTTCTTGTAAGGCGAGCTAGCGTTTGTTTCCCAGTCCTAAATGGAATTGAATCACATGCAGTTTCTAGTCTTACGAGCAAGAGTTGTTTTATGGTAACAAGAGTCACTATTGCTATGCCATTGCCATACACAGGACAAATAGCACTGGCGTCTGTTCCCAGCAAGTACAGTGTATTGGACTGAAGAGGATCTACTGTTCTTGTCAGGTTCCTAAGCAGAATTGAACTAGATATGGCCATGTGTGTAGGAAGCACAGTTTTTTTGTTCTGAGGAAGCTCACTGTACGGAACACATAGGAAACACAGTAGAGTAGAAGAGTGCTTTTTTCTCAAAAGCAGAGTGTGTTTCTTGGAAGTCGAGCTAGCGTTTGTTTCCCAGTCCTAAATGGAGTTGAGTCACATGCAGTTTTTTGTCCTACGAGCCAGAGTTGTTTTCTGGTAAGACAAGTCACTATTGTGCTCCAATTGCCATACACAGTGCAAATAGCACTCTCGTCTGTTCCCCGAAAGTACTGTGTATGGGACTGAAGAGGAGCTAGTGTTCTTGTCAGTTTCCTAAGCATAGTTGAACTAGATATGGCTCGTGTGTGTAGGAAGCACAGTTCTTTTGTTCTGAGCTAGCTCACTGTTCGGACCCCTTAGGAAACACAGTAGAGTAGAAGAGTGCTCTTTCCCCAAAAGCAGAGTGTGTTTCATGTAAGGCGAGCTAGCATTTGTTTCCCAGTCCTAAATGGATTTGAATCACATGCAGTTTCTGGTCCTACGAGCAAGAGTTGTTTTCTGGAAAGGAAAGTCACTATTGCGCTCCCATTGCCATACACAGTGCAAATGGCACTCGCGATTGTTCCCAGCAAGTACAGTGTATTGGACTGAAGAGGAGCTACTGTTCCTGTCAGTTTCCTAAGCAGAGTTGAACTATTATGGCCCGTGTGTAGGAAGCACAGTTCTTTTGTTCTGAGAAAGCTCACTGTTTTGACCACATAGGAAACAGAGTAGAGTAGAAGAGTGCTCTTTCCTCTAAAGCAGAGTGTGTTTCTTGTAAGGCGAGCTAGCGTTTGTTTCCCAGTCCTAAATGGACTTGAATCACATGCAGTTTCTAGTCCTACGAGCAAGAGTTGTTTTATGGTAAGAAGAGTCACTATTGCGCTACCATTGCCATACACAGGACAAATAGCACTGGCGTCTGATCCCAGCAAGTACAGTGTATTGGACTGAAGAGGATCTACTGTTCTTGTCACGTTCCTAAGCAGAATTGAACTAGATATGGCCGTGTGTGTAGGAAGCACAGTTCTTTTGTTCTGAGCAAGCTCACTGTTCGGACACCCTAGGAAACACAGTAGAGTATTAGAGTGCTCTTTTCTCAAAAGCAGAGTGTGTTTCTTATAAGGCGAGCTAGCATTTGTTTCCCAGTCCTAAATGGAGTTGAATCACATGCAGTTTCTGGTCCTAAGAGCAAGAGTTGTTTTCTGGTAAGGAAAGTCACTATTGTGCTCCCCTTGCCATACACAGTGCAAATAGCTCCCGCGTCTGTTCCCAGCAAGTACAGTGTATCGGACTGAAGAGGAGCTACTGTTCTTGTCAGTTTCCTAAGCAGAGTTGAACATGATATGGCCCGTGTGTGTAGGAAGCACAGGTCTTATGTTCTGAGCAAGCTCACTGTTCTGGCCCTATAGGAAACACAGTAGAGTAGAAGCGTGCTCTTTTCTCAAAAGCAGAGTGTGTTTTTGTAAGGCAAGCTAGCGTTTGTTTCCTAGTCCTAAATGGAGCTGAATCCCATGCAGTTTCTGGTCCTACGAACAAGAGTTGTTTTCTGGTAAGGAAAGTCTCTATTGCGCTCCCATTGCCCTACACAAGGCAAATAGCACTTGCGTCTTTTCCCAGCATGTACGGTGTATGGGACTTAAGAGGAGCTACTGTTCTTGTCAGTTTCCTAAGCAGAGTTGAACTAGATATGGCCCGTGTGTAGGAAGCACAGTTCTTTTGTTCTGAGCAAGCTCACTGTTCTGGCCCTATAGGAAACACAGTAGAGTAGAAGAGTGCTCTTTCCACAAAAGCAGAGTGTGTTTCTTGTAAGGTGAGTTAGCTTTTGTTTCCCAGTCCTAAATGGAGTTGAATCACATGCAGTTTCTGGTCCTACGAGCAAGAGTTGTTTTATAGTAAGAAGAGTCCCTATTGCGCTGCTATTGCCATACACAGGACAAATAGCACTGGCGTCTGTTCCCAGCAAGTACAGTGTATTGGACTGAAGAGGATCTACTGTTCTTGTCAGGTTCCTAAGCAGAATTGAACTAGATATGGTCGTGTATGTAGGAAGCACAGTTCTTTTGTTCTGAGCAGGCTCACTGTTCGGACACCATAGGAAACACAGTAGAGTAGAAGATTGCTATTTTCTCAAAAGCAGAGTGTGTTTCTTGTAAGGCGAGCTAGCATTTGTTTCCCAGCCCTAAATGGAGTTGAGTCACATGCAGTTTCTGGTCCTACGAGCAAGAGTTGTTTTCTGGTAAGGAAAGTAACTATTGCGCTCCCATTGCCATACACAGTGCAAATAGCCCTCCTGTCTTTTCCCAGCAAGTACAGTGTATTGGACTGAAGAGGAGCTACTGTTCTTCTCAGTTTCCTAAGCAGAGTTGAACTAGATATGGCCCGTGTGTGTAGGAAGCACAGTTCTTTTGTTCTGAGCAAGCTCACTCTTTGGACCTCATAGGAAACACAGTAGAGTAGAAGAGTGCTCTTTTCTCTAAAGCAGAGTGTGTTTCTTGTAAGGCGAGCTAGCGTTTCTTTCCCAGTCCTAAATGGAATTGAATCACATGCAGTTTCTGGTCCTACGAGCAAGAGTTGTTTTCTGGTAAGAAGAATCACTATTGCGCTGCCATTGCCATACACAGGACAAATAGCACTCGTGTCTGTTTCCAGCAAGTACAGGGTATTGGACTGAAGAGGAGCTACTGTTCTTCTCAGTTTCCTAAGCAGAGTTGTACTAGATATAGCCCGTGTGTGTAGGAAGCACAGTTCTTTTGTTCTGAGCAAGCTCACTGTTCGGACCTCATAGGAAACACAGTAGAGTAGAAGAGTACTCTTTTCTCAAAAGCAGAGTGTGTTTCTTGGAAGTCGAGCTAGCGTTTGTTTCCCAGTGTTAAATGGAGTTGAGTCACATGCAGTTTTTTGTCCTACGAGCAAGAGTTTTTTTCTGGTAAGACAAGTCACTATAAGGCTCCAATTGCCATACACAGTGCAAATAGCACTCGCGTATGTTCCCCGCAAGTACAGTGTATTGGACTGAAGAGGAGCTACTGTTCTTGTCAGTTTCCTAAGCAGAGTTGAACTAGATATGGCCCGTGTGTGTAGGAAGCACAGTTCTTTTGTTCTTAGCAAGCTCACTATTCGGACCCCATAGGAAGCACAGTAGAGTAGAAGAGTGCTCTTTTCTCAAGAGCAGAGTGTGTTTCATGTAAGGCGAGCTAGCATTTGTTTCCCAATCCTAAATGGATTTGAATCACATGCAGTTACTGGTCCTACGAGCAAGAGTTGTTTTCTGGTAAGGAAAGTCACTATTGCGCTCCCATTGCCATACACAGTGCAAATAGCATCGCGTCTGTTCCCAGCATGTACAGTGTATTGGACGGAAGAGGAGCTACTGTTCTTCTCAGTTTCCTAAGCAGAGTTGAACTTGTTATGGCCCTGTGTAGGAAGCACAGTTCTTTTGTTCTGAGCAAGGTCACTGTTCTGGCTCTATAGGAAATACAGTAGAGTAGAAGAGTGCTCTTTTCTCTAAAGCAGAGTGTGTTTCTTGTAAGGCGAGCTAGCGTTTGTTTCCCAGTCCTAAATGGAGTTGAATCACATGCAGTTTCTAGTACTATGAGCAAGAGTTGTTTTATGGTAAGAAGAGTCATTATTACTCTGCCATTGCCATACACAGGACAAATAGCACTGGCGTCTGTTCCCAGCAAGTACAGTGTAATGGACTGAAGAGGATCTACTGTTCTTGTCAGGTTCCTAAGCAGACTTGAACTAGATATGGCCGTGTGTGTAGGAAACACAGTTTTTTTGTTCTGAGCAAGCTCATTGTTCGGAACACATAGGAAACACAGTAGAGTAGAAGAGTGCTCTTTTCTCAAAAGCAGAGTGTGTTTCTTGGAAGTCGAGCTAGCGTTTTTTTTCCCAGTCCTAAATGGAGTTGAGTCACATGCAGGTTTTTGTCCTACGAGCAAGAGTTGTTTTCTGGTAGGGCGAGTCACTATTGTGCTCCAATTTCCATACACAGTGCAAATAGCACTCGCGTCTGTTCCCTGCAAGTACAGTGTATCGGACTGAAGAGGAGCTACTGTTCTTGTCAGTTTCCTAAGCAGAGTTGAACTAGATATGACCCGTGTGTAGGAAGCACAGTTCTTTGTTCTGAGCAAGCTCACTGTTCTGGCCCTACAGGAAACACAGTAGAGTAGAAGAGTGCTCTTTTCTCTAAAGCAGAGTGTGTTTCTGTAAGGTGAGCTAGCTTTTGTTTCCCAGTCCTAAATGGAGTTGAATCACATGCAGTTTCTGGTCCTACGATCAAGAGTTGTTTTATGGTAAGAAGAGTTACTATTGTGCCGCCATTGCCATACACAGGACAAATAGCACTGGTGTCTGTTCCCAGCACGTACAGTGTATTGGACTGAAGAGGATCTACTGTTATTGTCAAGTTCCTAAGCAGAATTGAACTAGATATGGCCATGTGTGTAGGAAGCACAGTTCTTTTGTTCTGAGCAAGCTCACTTTTCGGACACCATAGGAAACACAGTAGAGTAGAAGAGTGCTCTTTTCTCAAAAGCAGAGTGTGTTTTTGTAAGGCGAGCTAGCGTTTGTTTCCTAGTCCTAAATGGACTTGAATCACATGCAATTTCTGGTCCTACGAGCAAGAATTGTTTTATGGTAAGGAAAGTCACTATTGCGCTCCCATTACCCTATACAAGGCAAATAGCACTCGAGTCTTTTCCCAGCAAGTACAGTGTATTGGAGTGAATAGGAGCTACTGTTCTTGTCAGTTTCCTAAACAGAGTTGAACTAGATATGGCCCGTGTGTGTAGGAAGCACAGTTCTTTTGTTCTGAGCAAGCTCACTGTTTGGATCTCACAGGAAACACAGTAGAGTAAAAGAGTGCTCTTTTCTCTAAAGCAGAGTGTGTTTTTGTAAGGCGAGCTAGCATTTGTTTCCCAGTCCTAAATGGAATGGAATCACATGCAGTTTCTGGTCCTACGAGCAAGAGTTGTTTTCTGGTAAGGAAAGTCACTATTGCGCTCCCATTGCCATACACAGTGCAAATAGCCCTCCCGTCTGTTCCCAGCAAGTACAGTGTATTGGACTGAAGAGGAGCTACTGTTCTTCTCAGTTTCCTAAGCAGAGTTGAACTAGATATGGTCCGTGTGTAGAAAGCACAGTTCTTTTTTTCTGAGAAAGCTCACTGTTCTGGCCCTATAGGAAACACAGTAGAGTAGAAGAGTGCTCTTTTCTCCAAAGCAGAGTGTGTTTCTTGTAAAGCGAGCTAGAGTTTGTTTCCCAGTCCTAAATGGAGATGAATCACATGCAGTTTCTGTTCCTACGAGCAAGAGTTGTTTTCTGGTAAGAAGAGTCACTATTGCGCTGCCATTGACATACACAGAACAAATAGCACTCGCATCTGTTCCCAGCAAGTACAGTGTATTGGACTGAAGAGGATCTACTGTTCTTGTCAGGTTCCTAAGCAGACTTGAACTAGATATGGCCGTGTGTGTAGGAAGCACAGTTTTTTTGTTCTGAGCAAGCTCACTGTTCGGAACACATAGGAAACACAGTAGAGTAGAAGAGTGCTCTTTTCTGAAAAGCAGAGTGTGTTTCTTGGAAATTGAGCTAGCGTTTGTTTCCCAGTCCTAAATGGAGTTGAGTCACATGCAGTTTTTTGTCCAACGAGCAAGAGTTGTTTTCAGGTAAGACAAGTCACTATTGTGCTCCAATTGCCATACACAGTGCAAATAGCACTCACGTCTGTTCCCCGCAAGTACAGTGTATTGGACTGAAGAGGAGCTAGTGTTCTTGTCAGTTTCCTAAGCAGAGTTGAACTAGATATGGCCCGTGTGTAGGAAGCACAGTTGTTTTGTTCTGATCAATCTCACTGTTCGGACCCCATAGGAAACAAAGTAGAGTAGAAGAGTGCTCTTTCTCAAAAGCAGAGTCCTTTTCATGTAAGGCGAGCTAGCATTTGTTTCCCAGTCCTAAATGGAGTTGAATCACATGCAGTTTCTGGTCCTACGAGCAAGAGTTGTTTTCTGGTAAGGAAAGTCACTATTGCGCTCCCATTGCCATACACAGTTCAAATAGCACTCGCGTCTGTTCCCAGCAAGTACATTCTATCGGACTGAAGAGGAGCTACTGTTCTTCTCAGTTTCCTAAGCAGAGTTGAACTAGATATGGCCCGTGTGTAGGAAGCACAGTTCTTTTGTTCTGAGCAAGCTCACTGTTCTGGCCCTATAGGAAACACAGTAGAGGAGAAGAGTGCTCTTTACTCAAAAGCAGAGTGTGTTTCTTGTAAGGCGAGCTAGCGTTTGTTTCCCAGTCCTAAATGGATTTGAGTCACATGCAGTTTCTGGTCCTAAGAACAAGAGTTGTTTTCTGGAAAGGAAAGTCACTATTGCGTGCCCATTGCCTTACACAAGGCAAATAGCACTGGCGTCTTTTCCGAGCAAGTACAGTGTATTGGACTGAATAGGAGTTACTGTTCTTGTCAGTTTCCTAAGTAGAGTTGAACTAGATATGGCCCGTGTGTGTAGGAAGCACAGTTCTTTTGTTCTGAGCAAGCTCACTGTTCTGGCCCTATAGGAAACACAGCAGAGTAGAAGAGTGCTCTTTTCTCAAAAGCAGAGTGTGTTTCTTGTAAGGCGAGCTAGCGTTTGTTTCCCAGTTTTAAATGGAGTTGAGTCACATGCAGGTTTTTGTCCTACGAGCAAGAGTTGTTTTCTGGTAGGGCGAGTCACTATTGTGCTCCAATTGCCATACACAGTACAAATAGCACTCGCGTCTGTTCCCTGCAAGTACAGTGTATCTGACTGAAGAGGAGCTACTGTTCTTGTCAGTTTCCTAAGCAGAGTTGAACTAGATATGGCCCGTGTGTAGGAAGCACAGTTCTTTTTCAGAGCAAGCTCACTGTTCTGGCCCTATAGGAAACAGAGTAGAGTAGAAGAGTGCTCTATTCTCTAAAGCAGAGTGTGTTTCTGTAAGGTGAGCTAGCTTTTGTTTCCCAGTCCTAAATGGAGTTGAATCACATGCAGTTTCTGGTCCTACGAGCAAGAGTTGTTTTATGGTAAGAAGAGTCTCTATTGTGCTGCCATTGCCATACACAGGACAAATAGCACTGGCGTCTGTTCCCAGCACGTACAGTGTATTGGACTGAAGAGGATCTACTGTTATTGTCAGGTTCCTAAGCAGAATTGAACTAGATATGGCCATGTGTGTAGGAAGCACAGTTCTTTTGTTCTGAGCAAGCTCACTGTACGGACACCATAGGAAACACAGTAGAGTAGAAGAGTGCTCTTTTCTCAAAAGCAGAGTGTGTTTTTGTAAGGCGAACTAGCGTTTGTTTCCTAGTCCTAAATGGAGTTGAATCACATGCAGTTTCTGGTCCTACGAGCAAGAGTTGTTTTCTGGTAAGGAAAGTCACTATTGCGCTCCCATTACCCTACACAAGGCAAATAGCACTCGCGTCTTTTCCCAGCAAGTACAGTGTATTGGAGTGAATAGGAGCTACTGTTCTTGTCAGTTTCCTATGCAGAGTTTAACTAGATATGGTCCGTATGTGTAGGAAGCACAGTTCTTTTGTTCTGAGCAAGCTCACTGTTTGGATCCCTTAGGAAACACAGTAGAGTAAAAGAGTGCTCTTTTCTCTAAAGCAGAGTGTGTTTCTTGTAAGGCGAGCTAGCATTTGTTTCCCAGTCCTAAATGGAGTGGAATCACATGCAGTTTGTGGTCCTACGAGCAAGAGTAGTTTTCTGGTAAGGAAAGTCACTATTGTGCTCCCATTGACATACACAGTGCAAATAGCACATGTGCCTGTTACCAGCAAGTACAGTGTATTGGACTGAAGAGGAGCTATTGTTCTTGTCAGTTTCCTAAGCAGAGTTGAACTAGATATGGCCCGTGTGTGTAGGAAGCACAGTTCTTTTGTTCTGAGCAAGCTCACTGTTCTGGCCCTATAGGAAACACAGTAGAGTAGAAGAGTGCTCTTTTCTCTAAAGCAGAGTGTGTTTCTTGTAAGGCGAGCTAGAGTTTGTTTCCCAGTCCTAAATGGAATTGAATCACATGCAGTTTCTAGTCTTACGAGCAAGAGTTGTTTTATGGTAACAAGAGTCACTATTGCTATGCCATTGCCATACACAGGACAAATAGCACTGGCGTCTGTTCCCAGCAAGTACAGTGTATTGGACTGAAGAGGATCTACTGTTCTTGTCAGGTTCCTAAGCAGAATTGAACTAGATATGGCCATGTGTGTAGGAAGCACAGTTTTTTTGTTCTGAGGAAGCTCACTGTACGGAACACATAGGAAACACAGTAGAGTAGAAGAGTGCTTTTTTCTCAAAAGCAGAGTGTGTTTCTTGGAAGTCGAGCTAGCGTTTGTTTCCCAGTCCTAAATGGAGTTGAGTCACATGCAGTTTTTTGTCCTACGAGCCAGAGTTGTTTTCTGGTAAGACAAGTCACTATTGTGCTCCAATTGCCATACACAGTTCAAATAGCACTCTCGTCTGTTCCCCGAAAGTACTGTGTATGGGACTGAAGAGGAGCTAGTGTTCTTGTCAGTTTCCTAAGCATAGTTGAACTAGATATGGCTCGTGTGTGTAGGAAGCACAGTTCTTTTGTTCTGAGCTAGCTCACTGTTCGGACCCCTTAGGAAACACAGTAGAGTAGAAGAGTGCTCTTTCCCCAAAAGCAGAGTGTGTTTCATGTAAGGCGAGCTAGCATTTGTTTCCCAGTCCTAAATGGAGTTGAATCACATGCAGTTTCTGGTCCTACAAGCAAGAGTTGTTTTCTGGAAAGGAAAGTCACTATTGCGCTCCCATTGCCATACACAGTGCAAATGGCACTCGCGTCTGTTCCCAGCAAGTACAGTGTATTGGACTGAAGAGGAGCTACTGTTCCTGTCAGTTTCCTAAGCAGAGTTGAACTAGTTATGGCCCGTGTGTAGGAAGCACAGTTCTTTTGTTCTGAGCAAGCTCACTGTTTTGACCACATAGGAAACAGAGTAGAGTAGAAGAGTGCTCTTTCCTCTAAAGCAGAGTGTGTTTCTTGTAAGGCGAGCTAGCGTTTGTTTCCCAGTCCTAAATGGACTTGAATCACATGCAGTTTCTAGTCCTACGAGCAAGAGTTGTTTTATGGTAAGAAGAGTCACTATTGCGCTACCATTGCCATACACAGGACAAATAGCACTGGCGTCTGATCCCAGCAAGTACAGTGTATTGGACTGAAGAGGATCTACTGTTCTTGTCACGTTCCTAAGCAGAATTGAACTAGATATGGCCGTGTGTGTAGGAAGCACAGTTCTTTTGTTCTGAGCAAGCTCACTGTTCGGACACCATAGGAAACACAGTAGAGTATTAGAGTGCTCTTTTCTCAAAAGCAGAGTGTGTTTCTTATAAGGCGAGCTAGCGTTTGTTTCCCAGTCCTAAATGGCGTTGAATCACATGCAGTTTCTGGTCCTAAGAGCAAGAGTTGTTTTCTGGTAAGGAAAGTCACTATTGTGCTCCCCTTGCCATACACAGTGCAAATAGCTCCCGCGTCTGTTCCCAGCAAGTACAGTGTATCGGACTGAAGAGGAGCTACTGTTCTTGTCAGTTTCCTAAGCAGAGTTGAACATGATATGGCCCGTGTGTGTAGGAAGCACAGGTCTTATGTTCTGAGCAAGCTCACTGTTCTGGCCCTATAGGAAACACAGTAGAGTAGAAGCATGCTCTTTTCTCAAAAGCAGAGTGTGTTTTTGTAAGGCAAGCTAGCGTTTGTTTCCTAGTCCTAAATGGAGCTGAATCCCATGCAGTTTCTGGTCCTACGAACAAGAGTTGTTTTCTGGTAAGGAAAGTCTCTATTGCGCTCCCATTGCCCTACACAAGGCAAATAGCACTTGCGTCTTTTCCCAGCATGTACGGTGTATGGGACTTAAGAGGAGCTACTGTTCTTGTCAGTTTCCTAAGCAGAGTTGAACTAGATATGGCCCGTGTGTAGGAAGCACAGTTCTTTTGTTCTGAGCAAGCTCACTGTTCTGGCCCTATAGGAAACACAGTAGAGTAGAAGAGTGCTCTTTCCACAAAAGCAGAGTGTGTTTCTTGTAAGGTGAGCTAGCTTTTGTTTCCCAGTCCTAAATGGAGTTGAATCACATGCAGTTTCTGGTCCTACGAGCAAGAGTTGTTTTATAGTAAGAAGAGTCCCTATTGCGCTGCTATTGCCATACACAGGACAAATAGCACTGGCGTCTGTTCCCAGCAAGTACAGTGTATTGGACTGAAGAGGATCTACTGTTCTTGTCAGGTTCCTAAGCAGAATTGAACTAGATATGGTCGTGTATGTAGGAAGCACAGTTCTTTTGTTCTGAGCAGGCTCACTGTTCGGACACCATAGGAAACACAGTAGAGTAGAAGATTGCTATTTTCTCAAAAGCAGAGTGTGTTTCTTGTAAGGCGAGCTAGCGTTTGTTTCCCAGCCCTAAATGGAGTTGAGTCACATGCAGTTTCTGGTCCTACGAGCAAGAGTTGTTTCTGGTAAGGAAAGTAACTATTGCGCTCCCATTGCCATACACAGTGCAAATAGCCCTCCTGTCTTTTCCCAGCAAGTACAGTGTATTGGACTGAAGAGGAGCTACTGTTCTTCTCAGTTTCCTAAGCAGAGTTGAACTAGATATGGCCCGTGTGTGTAGGAAGCACAGTTCTTTTGTTCTGAGCAAGCTCACTGTTCGGACCCCATAGGAAACACAGTAGAGTAGAAGAGTGCTCTTTTATCAAAAGCAGAGTGTGTTTCATGGAAGGCGAGCTAGCATTTGTATCACAGTCCGAAATGGAGTTGAATCACATGCAGTTTCTGGTCCTATCAACAAGAGTTGTTTTCTGGTAAGGAAAGTCACTATTGCGCTCCCATTGCCATACACAGTGCAAATAGCACTCGTGTCTGTTCCCAGCAAGTACAGTGTTTCGGACTGAAGAGGAGCTACTGTTCTTGTCAGTTTCCTAAGCAGAGTTGAACTAGTTATGGCCCGTGTGTAGAAAGCACAGTGATTTGTTCTGACCAAGCTCAGTGTTCTGGCCATATAGGAAACACAGTAGAGTAGAAGAGTGCTCTTTTCTCTAAAGCAGAGTGTGTTTCTTGTAAGGCGAGCTAGCGTTTGTTTCCCAGTCCTAAATGGAGTTGAATCACATGCAGTTTCTAGTCCTACGTGCAAGAGTTGTTTTATGTTAAGAAGAGTCACTATTGCGCTGCCATTGCCTTACACAGGACAAATAGAACTAACGTCTGTTCCCAGCAAGTTCAGTGTATTGGAGTGAAGAGGAGCTACTGTTCTTGTAAGTTTCCTAAGCAGAGTTGAACATGATATGGCCCTTGTGTGTAGGAAGCACAGTTCTTATGTTCTGAGCAAGCTCACTCTTCTGGCCCTATAGGAAACACAGTAGAGTAGAAGCGTGCTCTTTTCTCAAAAGCAGAGTGTGTTTTTGTAAGGCGAGCTAGCGTTTGTTTCCTAGTTAAATGGAGTTGAATCACATGCAGTTTCTGGTCCTACGAGCAAGAGTTTTTTTCTGGTAAGGAAAGACACTATTGCGCTCCCATTGCCATACACAGTGCAAATAGCACTCGCGTCTGTTCACAGCAAGTACAGTGTATCGGACTGAAGAGGAGCTACTGTTCTTGTCAGTTTCCTAAGCAGAGTTGAACTAGATATGGCCCGTGTGTGTAGGAAGCACATTTCTTATGTTCTGAGCAAGCTCACTCTTCTGGCCCTATAGGAAACACAGTAGAGTAGAAGAGTGCTCTTTTCTCAAAAGCAGAGTGTGTTTCTTGTAAAGCGAGCTAGAGTTTGTTTCCCAGTCCTAAATGGAGTTGAATCACATGCAGTTTCTGGTCCTACGCGCAAGAGTTGTTTTATGGTAAGAAGAGTCACTATTGCGCTGCCATTTCCATACACAGGACAAATAGCAGTGGTGTCTGTTCCCAGCAAGTACAGGGTATTGGACTGAAGAGGAGCTACTGTTCTTCTCAGTTTCCTAAGCAGAGTTGTACTAGATATAGCCCGTGTGTGTAGGAAGCACAGTTCTTTTGTTCTGAGCAAGCTCACTGTTCGGACCTCATAGGAAACACAGTAGAGTAGCAGAGTGCTCTTTTCTCAAAAGCAGTGTGTGTTTCTTGGAAGTCGAGCTAGCGTTTGTTTCCCAGTGTTAAATGGAGTTCAGTCACATGCAGTTTTTTGTCCTACGAGCAAGAGTTTTTTTCTGGTAAGACAAATCACTATAAGGCTCCATTTGCCATACACAGTGCAAATAGCACTCGCGTATGTTCCCCGCAAGTACAGTGTATTGGACTGAAGAGGAGCTACTGTTCTTGTCAGTTTCCTAAGCAGAGTTGAACTAGATATGGACCGTGTGTGTAGGAAGCACAGTTCTTTTGTTCTTAGCAAGCTCACTATTCGGACCCCATAGGAAGCACAGTAGAGTAGAAGAGTGCTCTTTTCTCAAGAGCAGAGTGTGTTTCATGTAAGGCGAGCTAGCATTTGTTTCCCAATCCTAAATGGATTTGAATCACATGCAGTTACTGGTCCTACGAGCAAGAGTTGTTTTCTGGTAAGGAAAGTCACTATTGCGCTCCCATTGCCATACACAGTGCAAATAGCATCGCGTCTGTTCCCAGCAAGTACAGTGTATTGGACGGAAGAGGAGCTACTGTTCTTCTCAGTTTCCTAAGCAGAGTTGAACTTGTTATGGCCCTGTGTAGGAAGCACAGTTCTTTTGTTCTGAGCAAGGTCACTGTTCTGGCTCTATAGGAAATACAGTAGAGTAGAAGAGTGCTCTTTTCTCTAAAGCAGAGTGTGTTTCTTGTAAGGCGAGCTAGCGTTTGTTTCCCAGTCCTAAATGGAGTTGAATCACATGCAGTTTCTAGTACTATGAGCAAGAGTTGTTTTATGGTAAGAAGAGTCATTATTGCTCTGCCATTGCCATACACAGGACAAATAGCACTGGCGTCTGTTCCCAGCAAGTACAGTGTATCGGACTGAAGAGGAGCTACTGTTCTTGTCAGTTTCCTAAGCAGAGTTGAACTAGATATGACCCGTGTGTAGGAAGCACAGTTCTTTGTTCTGAGCAGCTCACTGTTCTGGCCCTATAGGAAACACAGTAGAGTAGAAGAGTGCTCTTTTCTCTAAAGCAGAGTGTGTTTCTGTAAGGTGAGCTAGCTTTTGTTTCCCAGTCCTAAATGGAGTTGTATCACATGCAGTTTCTGGTCCTACGATCAAGAGTTGTTTTATGGTAAGAAGAGTCACTATTGTGCCGCCATTGCCATACACAGGACAAATAGCACTGGTGTCTGTTCCCAGCACGTACAGTGTATTGGACTGAAGAGGATCTCCTGTTATTGTCAGGTTCCTAAGCAGAATTGAACTAGATATGGCCATGAGTGTAGGAAGCACAGTTCTTTTGTTCTGAGCAAGCTCAATTTTCGGACACCATAGGAAACACAGTAGAGTAGAAGAGTGCTCTTTTCTCAAAAGCAGAGTGTGTTTTTGTAAGGCGAGCTAGCGTTTGTTTCCTAGTCCTAAATGGAGTTGAATCACATGCAGTTTCTGGTCCTACGAGAAAGAATTGTTTTATGGTAAGGAAAGTCACTATTGCGCTCCCATTACCCTATACAAGGCAAATAGCACTCGAGTCTTTTCCCAGCAAGTACAGTGTATTGGAGTGAATAGGAGCTACTGTTCTTGTCAGTTTCCTAAACAGAGTTGAACTAGATATGGCCCGTGTGTGTAGGAAGCACAGTTCTTTTGTTCTGAGCAAGCTCACTGTTTGGATCTCATAGGAAACACAGTAGAGTAAAAGAGTGCTCTTTTCTCTAAAGCAGAGTGTGTTTTTGTAAGGCGAGCTAGCATTTGTTTCCCAGTCCTAAATGGAA
>NW_026735739.1:0-103000 GCF_949786415.1 Peromyscus eremicus | reverse complement strand
TTCTGCTCCTACGAGCAAGAGTTGTTTTCTGCTAAGAAGAGTCACTATTGCGCTCTCATTGCCATACACAGTGCAAATAGCACTCGCGTCTGTTCCCAGCAAGTACAGTGTATTGGACTGAAGAGAAGCTACTGTTCTTGTCAGTTTCCTAAGCAGAGTTGAACTAGATATGCCCCGTGTGTGTAGGAAGCACAGTTCTTTGTTCTGTGCAAGCTCACTGTTCTGGCCCTATAGGAAACACAGGAGAGTAGAAGAGTGCTGTTTTCTCAAAAGCAGAGTGTGTTTCTTGCAAGGCGAGCTAGCGTTTGTTTCCCAGTCCTAAACGGAGTTGAATCCCATGCAGTTTCTGGTCCTACGAGCAAGAGTTGTTTTCTGCTAAGAAGAGTCACTATTGCGCTCCCATTGCCATACACAGTGCAAATAGCACTCGCGTCTGTTCCCAGCAAGTACAGTGTATTGGACTGAAGAGAAGCTACTGTTCTTGTCAGTTTCCTAAGCAGAGTTGAACTAGATATGCCCCGTGTGTGTAGGAAGCACAGTTCTTTTGTTCTGAGCAAGCTCAATGTTCTGGCCCTATTGGAAACACAGGAGAGTAGAAGAGTGCTGTTTTCTCAAAAGCAGAGTGTGTTTCTTGCAAGGCGAGCTAGCGTTTGTTTCCCAGTCCTAAACGGAGTTGAATCCCATGCAGTTTCTGGTCCTACGAGCAAGAGTTGTTTTCTGCTAAGAAGAGTCACTATTGCGCTCCCATTGCCATACACAGTGCAAATAGCACTCGCGTCTGTTCGCAGCAAGTACAGTGTATTGGACTGAAGAGAAGCTACTGTTCTTGTCAGTTTCCTAAGCAGAGTTGAACTAGATATGCCCCGTGTGTGTAGGAAGCACAGTTCTTTTGTTCTGAGCAAGCTCAATGTTCTGGCCCTATAGGAAACACAGGAGAGTAGAAGAGTGCTGTTTTCTCAAAAGCAGAGTGTGTTTCTTGCAAGGCGAGCTAGCGTTTGTTTCCCAGTCCTAAACGGAGTTGAATCCCATGCAGTTTCTGGTCCTACGAGCAAGAGTTGTTTTCTGCTAAGAAGAGTCACTATTGCGCTGCCATTGCCATACACAGTGCAAATAGCACTCGCTCGGTTCCCAGCAAGTACAGTGTATTGGACTGAAGAGAAGCTACTGTTCTTGTCAGTTTCCTAAGCAGAGTTGAACTAGATATGCCCCGTGTGTGTAGGAAGCACAGTTCTTTTGTTCTGAGCAAGCTCACTGTTCAGGCCCTATAGGAAACATAGGAGAGTAGAAGAGTGCTGTTTTCTCAAAAGCAGAGTGTGTTTCTTGCAAGGCGAGCTAGCGTTTGTTTCCCAGTCCTAAACGGAGTTGAATCCCATGCAGTTTCTGCTCCTACGAGCAAGAGTTGTTTTCTGCTAAGAAGAGTCACTATTGCGCTCCCATTGCAATACACAGTGCAAATAGCACTCGCGTCTGTTCCCAGCAAGTACAGTGTATTGGACTGAAGAGAAGCTACTGTTCTTGTCAGTTTCCTAAGCAGAGTTGAACTAGATATGCCCCGTGTGTGTAGGAAGCACAGTTCTTTTGTTCTGAGCAAGCTCAATGTTCTGGCCCTATAGGAAACACAGGAGAGTAGAAGAGTGCTGTTTTCTCAAAAGCAGAGTGTGTTTCTTGCAAGGCGAGCTAGCGTTTGTTTCCCAGTCCTAAACGGAGTTGAATCCCATGCAGTTTCTGGTCCTACGAGCAAGAGTTGTTTTCTGCTAAGAAGAGTCACTATTGCGCTCCCATTGCCATACACAGTGCAAATAGCACTCGCGTCTGTTCCCAGCAAATACAGTGTATTCGACTGAAGAGAAGCTACTGTTCTTGTCAGTTTCCTAAGCAGAGTTGAACTAGATATGCCCCGTGTGTGTAGGAAGCACAGTTCTTTTGTTCTGAGCAAGCTCAATGTTCTGGCCCTATAGGAAACACAGGAGAGTAGAAGAGTGCTGTTTTCTCAAAAGCAGAGTGTGTTTCTTGCAAGGCGAGCTAGCGTTTGTTTCCCAGTCCTAAACGGAGTTGAATCCCATGCAGTTTCTGGTCCTACGAGCAAGAGTTGTTTTCTGCTAAGAAGAGTCACTATTGCGCTCCCATTGCCATACACAGTGCAAATAGCACTCGCGTCTGTTCCCAGCAAGTACAGTGTATTGGACTGAAGAGAAGCTACTGTTCTTGTCAGTTTCCTAAGCAGAGTTGAACTAGATATGGCCCGTGTGTGTAGGAAGCACAGTTCTTTTGTTCTGAGCAAGCTCACTGTTCAGGCCCTATAGGAAACACAGGAGAGTAGAAGAGTGCTCTTTTCTCAAAAGCAGAGTGTGTTTCTTGCAAGGCGAGCTAGCGTTTGTTTCCCAGTCCTAAACGGAGTTGAATCCCATGCAGTTTCTGGTCCTACGAGCAAGAGTTGTTTTCTGCTAAGAAGAGTCACTATTGCGCTCCCATTGCCATACACAGAGCAAATAGCACTCGCGTCTGTTCCCAGCAAGTACAGTGTATTGGACTGAAGAGAAGCTACTGTTCTTGTCAGTTTCCTAAGCAGAGTTGAACTAGATATGCCCCGTGTGTGTAGGAAGCACAGTTCTTTTGTTCTGAGCAAGCTCACTGTTCTGGCCCTATAGGAAACACAGGAGAGTAGAAGAGTGCTGTTTTCTCAAAAGCAGAGTGTGTTTCTTGCAAGGCGAGCTAGCCTTTGTTTCCCAGTCCTAAACGGAGTTGAATCCCATGCAGTTTCTGGTCCTACGAGCAAGAGTTGTTTTCTGCTAAGAAGAGTCACTATTGAGCTCCCATTGCCATACACAGTGCAAATAGCACTCGCGTCTGTTCCCAGCAAGTACAGTGTATTGGACTGAAGAGAAGCTACTGTTCTTGTCAGTTTCCTAAGCAGAGTTGAACTAGATATGCCCCGTGTGTGTAGGAAGCACAGTTCTTTTGTTCTGAGCAAGCTCACTGTTCTGGCCCTATAGGAAACACAGGAGAGTAGAAGAGTGCTGTTTTCTCAAAAGCAGAGTGTGTTTCTTGCAAGGCGAGCTAGCGTTTGTTTCCCAGTCCTAAACGGAGTTGAAACCCATGCAGTTTCTGGTCCTACGAGCAAGAGTTGTTTTCTGCTAAGAAGAGTCACTATTGCGCTCCCATTGCCATACACAGTGCAAATAGCACTCGCGTCTGTTCCCAGCAAGTACAGTATATTGGACTGAAGAGAAGCTACTGTTCTTGTCAGTTTCCTTAGCAGAGTTGAACTAGATATGCCCCGTGTGTGTAGGAAGCACAGTTCTTTTGTTCTGAGCAAGCTCACTGTTCTGGCCCTATAGGAAACACAGGAGAGTAGAAGAGTGCTGTTTTCTCAAAAGCAGAGTGTGTTTCTTGCAAGGCGAGCTAGCCTTTGTTTCCCAGTCCTAAACGGAGTTGAATCCCATGCAGTTTCTGGTCCTACAAGCAAGAGTTGTTTTCTGGTAAGAAGAGTCACTATTGTGCTCCCATTGCCATACACAGTGCAAATAGCACTCGCGTCTGTTCCAAGCAAGTACAGTGTATTGGACTGAAGAGGAGCTACTGTTCTTGTCAGTTTCCTAAGCAGAGTTGAATTAGATATGGCCCGTTTGTGTAGGAAGCACAGTTCTTTTGTTCTGAGCAAGCTCAATGTTCTGGCCCTATAGGAAACACAGGAGAGTAGAAGAGTGCTGTTTTCTCAAAAGCAGAGTGTGTTTCTTGCAAGGCGAGCTAGCATTTGTTTCCCAGTCCTAAACAGAGTTGAATCCCATGCAGTTTCTGGTCCTATGAGCAAGAGTTGTTTTCTGCTAAGAAGAGTCACTATTGCACTCCCATTGCCATACACAGTGCAAATAGCACTCGCGTCTGTTCCCAGCAAGTACAGTGTATTGGACTGAAGAGAAGCTACTGTTCTTGTCAGTTTCCTAAGCAGAGTTGAACTAGATATGCCCCGTGTGTGTAGGAAGCACAGTTCTTTTGTTCTGAGCAAGCTCACTGTTCTGGCCCTATAGGAAACACAGGAGAGTAGAAGAGTGCTGTTTTCTCAAAAGCAGAGTGTGTTTCTTGCAAGGCGAGCTAGCCTTTGTTTCCCAGTCCTAAACGGAGTTGAATCCCATGCAGTTTCTGGTCCTACGAGCAAGAGTTGTTTTCTCCAAAGAAGAGTCACTATTGCGCTCCCATTGCCATACACAGTGCAAATAGCACTCGTGTCTGTTCCCAGCAAGTACAGTGTATTGGACTGAAGAGAAGCTACTGTTCTTGTCAGTTTCCTAAGCAGAGTTGAACTAGATATACCCCGTGTGTGTAGGAAGCACAGTTCTTTTGTTCTGAGCAAGCTCACTGTTCTGGCCCTATAGGAAACACAGGAGAGTAGAAGAGTGCTGTTTTCTCAAAAGCAGAGTGTGTTTCTTGCAAGGCGAGCTAGCCTTTGTTTCCCAGTCCTAAACGGTGTTGAATCCCATGCAGTTTCTGGTCCTACGAGCAAGAGTTGTTTTCTGCTAAGAAGAGTCACTATTGCGCTCCCATTGCCATACACAGTGCAAATAGCACTCGCGTCTGTTCCCAGCAAGTACAGTGTATTGGACTGAAGAGAAGCTACTGTTCTTGTCAGTTTCCTAAGCAGAGTTGAACTAGATATGCCCCGTGTGTGTAGGAAGCACAGTTCTTTTGTTCTGAGCAAGCTCACTGTTCTGGCCCTATAGGAAACACTGGAGAGTAGAAGAGTGCTGTTTTCTCAAAAGCAGAGTGTGTTTCTTGCAAGGCGAGCTGGTGTTTGTTTCCCAGTCCTAAATGGAGTTGAATCCCATGCAGTTTCTGGTCCTACGAGCAAGAGTTGTTTTCTGCTAAGAAGAGTCACTATTGCGCTCCCATTGCCATACACAGTGCAAATAGCACTCGCGTCTGTTCCCAGCAAGTACAGTGTATTGGACTGAAGAGAAGCTACTGTTCTTGTCAGTTTCCTAAGCAGAGTTGAACTAGATATGCCCCGTGTGTGTAGGAAGCAGAGTACTTTTGTTCTTAGCAAGCTCAATGTTCTGGCCCTATAGGAAACACAGGAGAGTAGAAGAGTGCTGTTTTCTCAAAAGCAGAGTGTGTTTCTTGCAAGGCAAGCTACCTTTTGTTTCCCAGTCTTAACCGTGTTAAATCCCATGCAGTTTCTGGTCCTACGAGCAAGAGTTGTTTTCTGCTAAGAAGAGTCACTATTGCGCTCTCATTGCCATACACAGTGCAAATAGCACTCGCGTCTGTTCCCAGCAAGTACAGTGTATTGGACTGAAGAGAAGCTACTGTTCTTGTCAGTTTCCTAAGCAGAGTTGAACTAGATATGCCCCGTGTGTGTAGGAAGCACAGTTCTTTGTTCTGTGCAAGCTCACTGTTCTGGCCCTATAGGAAACACAGGAGAGTAGAAGAGTGCTGTTTTCTCAAAAGCAGAGTGTGTTTCTTGCAAGGCGAGCTAGCCTTTGTTTCCCAGTCCTAAACGGAGTTGAATCCCATGCAGTTTCTGGTCCTATGAGCAAGAGTTGTTTTCTGCTAAGAAGAGTCACTATTGCGCTCCCATTGCCATACACAGTGCAAATAGCACTCGCGTCTGTTCCCAGCAAGTACAGTGTATTGGACTGAAGAGAAGCTACTGTTCTTGTCAGTTTCCTAAGCAGAGTTGAACTAGATATGCCCCGTGTGTGTAGGAAGCACAGTTCTTTTGTTCTGAGCAAGCTCACTGTTCTGGCCCTATAGGAAACACAGGAGAGTAGAAGAGTGCTGTTTTCTCAAAAGCAGAGTGTGTTTCTTGCAAGGCGAGCTAGCGTTTGTTTCCCAGTCCTAAACGGAGTTGAATCCCATGCAGTTTCTGGTCCTACGAGCAAGAGTTGTTTTCTGCTAAGAAGAGTCACTATTGCGCTCCCATTGCCATACACAGTGCAAATAGCACTCGCGTCTGTTCCCAGCAAGTACAGTGTATTGGACTGAAGAGAAGCTACTGTTCTTGTCAGTTTCCTAAGCAGAGTTGAACTAGATATGCCCCGTGTGTGTAGGAAGCACAGTTCTTTTGTTCTGAGCAAGCTCAATGTTCTGGCCCTATTGGAAACACAGGAGAGTAGAAGAGTGCTGTTTTCTCAAAAGCAGAGTGTGTTTCTTGCAAGGCGAGCTAGCGTTTGTTTCCCAGTCCTAAACGGAGTTGAATCCCATGCAGTTTCTGGTCCTACGAGCAAGAGTTGTTTTCTGCTAAGAAGATTCACTATTGCGCTCCCATTGCCATACACAGTGCAAATAGCACTCGCGTCTGTTCCCAGCAAGTACAGTGTATTGGACTGAAGAGAAGCTACTGTTCTTGTCAGTTTCCTAAGCAGAGTTGAACTAGATATGCCCCGTGTGTGTAGGAAGCACAGTTCTTTTGTTCTGAGCAAGCTCACTGTTCTGGCCCTATAGGAAACACAGGAGAGTAGAAGAGTGCTGTTTTCTCAAAAGCAGAGTGTGTTTCTTGCAAGGCGAGCTAGCGTTTGTTTCCCAGTCCTAAACGGAGTTGAATCCCATGCAGTTTCTGGTCCTACGAGCAAGAGTTGTTTTCTGCTAAGAAGAGTCACTATTGCGCTGCCATTGCCATACACAGTGCAAATAGCACTCGCTCGGTTCCCAGCAAGTACAGTGTATTGGACTGAAGAGAAGCTACTGTTCTTGTCAGTTTCCTAAGCAGAGTTGAACTAGATATGCCCCGTGTGTGTAGGAAGCACAGTTCTTTTGTTCTGAGCAAGCTCACTGTTCAGGCCCTATAGGAAACATAGGAGAGTAGAAGAGTGCTGTTTTCTCAAAAGCAGAGTGTGTTTCTTGCAAGGCGAGCTAGCGTTTGTTTCCCAGTCCTAAACGGAGTTGAATCCCATGCAGTTTCTGCTCCTACGAGCAAGAGTTGTTTTCTGCTAAGAAGAGTCACTATTGCGCTCCCATTGCAATACACAGTGCAAATAGCACTCGCGTCTGTTCCCAGCAAGTACAGTGTATTGGACTGAAGAGAAGCTACTGTTCTTGTCAGTTTCCTAAGCAGAGTTGAACTAGATATGCCCCGTGTGTGTAGGAAGCACAGTTCTTTTGTTCTGAGCAAGCTCAATGTTCTGGCCCTATAGGAAACACAGGAGAGTAGAAGAGTGCTGTTTTCTCAAAAGCAGAGTGTGTTTCTTGCAAGGCGAGCTAGCGTTTGTTTCCCAGTCCTAAACGGAGTTGAATCCCATGCAGTTTCTGGTCCTACGAGCAAGAGTTGTTTTCTGCTAAGAAGAGTCACTATTGCGCTCCCATTGCCATACACAGTGCAAATAGCACTCGCGTCTGTTCCCAGCAAATACAGTGTATTCGACTGAAGAGAAGCTACTGTTCTTGTCAGTTTCCTAAGCAGAGTTGAACTAGATATGCCCCGTGTGTGTAGGAAGCACAGTTCTTTTGTTCTGAGCAAGCTCAATGTTCTGGCCCTATAGGAAACACAGGAGAGTAGAAGAGTGCTGTTTTCTCAAAAGCAGAGTGTGTTTCTTGCAAGGCGAGCTAGCGTTTGTTTCCCAGTCCTAAACGGAGTTGAATCCCATGCAGTTTCTGGTCCTACGAGCAAGAGTTGTTTTCTGCTAAGAAGAGTCACTATTGCGCTCCCATTGCCATACACAGTGCAAATAGCACTCGCGTCTGTTCCCAGCAAGTACAGTGTATTGGACTGAAGAGAAGCTACTGTTCTTGTCAGTTTCCTAAGCAGAGTTGAACTAGATATGGCCCGTGTGTGTAGGAAGCACAGTTCTTTTGTTCTGAGCAAGCTCACTGTTCAGGCCCTATAGGAAACACAGGAGAGTAGAAGAGTGCTCTTTTCTCAAAAGCAGAGTGTGTTTCTTGCAAGGCGAGCTAGCGTTTGTTTCCCAGTCCTAAACGGAGTTGAATCCCATGCAGTTTCTGGTCCTACGAGCAAGAGTTGTTTTCTGCTAAGAAGAGTCACTATTGCGCTCCCATTGCCATACACAGAGCAAATAGCACTCGCGTCTGTTCCCAGCAAGTACAGTGTATTGGACTGAAGAGAAGCTACTGTTCTTGTCAGTTTCCTAAGCAGAGTTGAACTAGATATGCCCCGTGTGTGTAGGAAGCACAGTTCTTTTGTTCTGAGCAAGCTCACTGTTCTGGCCCTATAGGAAACACAGGAGAGTAGAAGAGTGCTGTTTTCTCAAAAGCAGAGTGTGTTTCTTGCAAGGCGAGCTAGCCTTTGTTTCCCAGTCCTAAACGGAGTTGAATCCCATGCAGTTTCTGGTCCTACGAGCAAGAGTTGTTTTCTGCTAAGAAGAGTCACTATTGAGCTCCCATTGCCATACACAGTGCAAATAGCACTCGCGTCTGTTCCCAGCAAGTACAGTGTATTGGACTGAAGAGAAGCTACTGTTCTTGTCAATTTCCTAAGCAGTGTTGAACTAGATATGCCCCGTGTGTGTAGGAAGCACAGTTCTTTTGTTCTGAGCAAGCTCACTGTTCTGGCCCTATAGGAAACACAGGAGAGTAGAAGAGTGCTGTTTTCTCAAAAGCAGAGTGTGTTTCTTGCAAGGCGAGCTAGCGTTTGTTTCCCAGTCCTAAACGGAGTTGAAACCCATGCAGTTTCTGGTCCTACGAGCAAGAGTTGTTTTCTGCTAAGAAGAGTCACTGTTGCGCTCCCATTGCCATACACAGTGCAAATAGCACTCGCGTCTGTTCCCAGCAAGTACAGTATATTGGACTGAAGAGAAGCTACTGTTCTTGTCAGTTTCCTAAGCAGAGTTGAACTAGATATGCCCCGTGTGTGTAGGAAGCACAGTTCTTTTGTTCTGAGCAAGCTCACTGTTCTGGCCCTATAGGAAACACAGGAGAGTAGAAGAGTGCTGTTTTCTCAAAAGCAGAGTGTGTTTCTTGCAAGGCGAGCTAGCCTTTGTTTCCCAGTCCTAAACGGAGTTGAATCCCATGCAGTTTCTGGTCCTACGAGCAAGAGTTGTTTTCTGCTAAGAAGAGTCACTATTGCGCTCCCATTGCCATACACAGTGCAAATAGCACTCGCGTCTGTTCCCAGCAAGTACAGAGTATTGAACTGAAGAGAAGCTACTGTTCCTGTCAGTTTCCTAAGCAGAGTTGAACTAGATATGCCCCGTGTGTGTAGGAAGCACAGTTCTTTTGTTCTGAGCAAGCTCACTGTTCAGGCCCTATAGGAAACACAGGAGAGTAGAAGAGTGCTGTTTTCTCAAAAGCAGAGTGTGTTTCTTGCAAGGCGAGCTAGCGTCTGTTTCCCAGTCCTAAACGGAGTTGAATCCCATGCAGTTTCTGGTCCTACGAGCAAGAGTTGTTTTCTGCTAAGAAGAGTCACTATTGCGCTCCCATTGCCATACACAGAGCAAATAGCACTCGCGTCTGTTCCCAGCAACTACAGTGTATTGGACTGAAGAGAAGCTACTGTTCTTGTCAGTTTCCTAAGCAGAGTTGAACTAGATATGCCCCGTGTGTGTAGGAAGCACAGTTCTTTTGTTCTGAGCAAGCTCACTGTTCTGGCCCTATAGGAAACACAGGAGAGTAGAAGAGTGCTGTTTTCTCAAAAGCAGAGTGTGTTTCTTGCAAGGAGAGCTAGCCTTTGTTTCCCAGTCCTAAACGGAGTTGAATCCCATGCAGTTTCTGGTCCTACGAGCAAGAGTTGTTTTCTGCTAAGAAGAGTCACTATTGCGCTCCCATTGCCATACACAGTGCAAATAGCACTCGCGTCTGTTCCCAGCAAGTACAGTATATTGGACTGAAGAGAAGCTACTGTTCTTGTCAGTTTCCTAAGCAGAGTTGAACTAGATATGCCCCGTGTGTGTAGGAAGAACAGTTCTTTTGTTCTGAGCAAGCTCACTGTTCTGGCCCTATAGGAAACACAGGAGAGTAGAAGAGTGCTGTTTTCTCAAAAGCAGAGTGTGTTTCTTGCAAGGCGAGCTAGCGTTTGTTTCCCAGTCCTAAACGGAGTTGAATCCCATGCAGTTTCTGGTTTTACGAGCAAGAGTTGTTTTCTGCTAAGAAGAGTCACTATTGCGCTCCCATTGCCATACACAGTGCAAATAGCACTCGCGTCTGTTCCCAGCAAGTACAGTGTATTGGACTGAAGAGAAGCTACTGTTCTTGTCAGTTTCCTAAGCAGAGTTGAACTAGATATGCCCCGTGTGTGTAGGAAGCACAGTTCTTTTGTTCTGAGCAAGCTCACTGTTCTGGCCCTATAGGAAACACAGGAGAGTAGAAGAGTGCTGTTTTCTCAAAAGCAGAGTGTGTTTCTTGCAAGGCGAGCTAGCCTTTGTTTCCCAGTCCTAAACGGAGTTGAATCCCATGCAGTTTCTGGTCCTACGAGCAAGAGTTGTTTTCTGCTAAGAAGAGTCATTATTGCGCTCCCATTGCCATACACAGTGCAAATAGCACTCGCGTCTGTTCCCAGCAAGTACAGTGTATTGGACTGAAGAGAAGCTACTGTTCTTGTCAGTTTCCTAAGCAGAGTTGAACTAGATATGCCCCGTGTGTGTAGGAAGCACAGTTCTTTTGTTCTGAGCAAGCTCACTGTTCTGGCCCTATAGGAAAAACAGGAGTGTAGAAGAGTGCAGTTTTCTCAAAAGCAGAGTGTGTTTCTTGCAAGGCGAGCTAGCCTTTGTTTCCCAGTCCTAAACGGAGTTGAATCCCATGCAGTTTCTGGTCCTACGAGCAAGAGTTGTTTTCTGCTAAGAAGAGTCACTATTGCGCTCCCATTGCCATACACAGTGCAAATAGCACTCGCGTCTGTTCCCATCAAGTACAGTGTATTGGACTGAAGAGAAGCTACTGTTCTTGTCAGTTTCCTAAGCAGAGTTGAACTAGATATGCCCCGGGTGTGTAGGAAGCACAGTTCTTTTGTTCTGAGAAAGCTCAATGTTCTGGCCCTATAGGAAACACAGGAGAGTAGAAGAGTGCTGTTTTCTCAAAAGCAGAGTGTGTTTCTTGCAAGGCGAGCTAGCATTTGTTTCCCAGTCCTAAATGGAGTTGAATCCCATGCAGTTTCTGGTCCTACGAGCAAGAGTTGTTTTCTGCTAAGAAGAGTCACTATTGCGCTCCCATTGCCATACACAGAGCAAATAGCACTCGCGTCTGTTCCCAGCAAGTACACTGTATTGGACTGAAGAGAAGCTACTGTTCTTGTCAGTTTCCTAAGCAGAGTTGAACTAGATATGCCCCGTGTGTGTAGGAAGCACAGTTCTTTTGTTCTGAGCAAGCTCACTGTTCTGGCCCTATAGGAAACACAGGAGAGTAGAAGAGTGCTGTTTTCTCAAAAGCAGAGTGTGTTTCTTGCAAGGCGAGCTAGCGTTTGTTTCCCAGTCCTAAACGGAGTTGAATCCCATGCAGTTTCTGGTCCTACGAGCAAGAGTTGTTTTCTGCTAAGAAGAGTCACTATTGCGCTCCCATTGCCATACACAGTACAAATAGCACTCGCGTCTGTTCCCAGCAAGTACAGTGTATTGGACTGAAGAGAAGCTACTGTTCTTGTCAGTTTCCTAAGCAGAGTTGAACTAGATATGCCCCGTGTGTGTAGGAAGCACAGTTCTTTTGTTCTGAGCAAGCTCACTGTTCTGGCCCTATAGGAAACACAGGAGAGTAGAAGAGTGCTGTTTTCTCAAAAGCAGAGTGTGTTTCTTGCAAGGCGAGCTAGCCTTTGTTTCCCAGTCCTAAACGGAGTTGAATCCCATGCAGTTTCTGGTCCTACGAGCAAGAGTTGTTTTCTGCTAAGAAGAGTCACTATTGCGCTCCCATTGCCATACACAGTGCAAATAGCACTCGCGTCTGTTCCCAGCAAGTACAGTGTATTGGACTGAAGAGAAGCTACTGTTCTTGTCAGTTTCCTAAGCAGAGTTGAACTAGATATGCCCCGTGTGTGTAGGAAGCACAGTTCTTTTGTTCTGAGCAAGCTCACTGTTCTGGCCCTATAGGAAACACAGGAGAGTAGAAGAGTGCTGTTTTCTCAAAAGCAGAGTGTGTTTCTTGCAAGGCGAGCTAGCGTTTGTTTCCCAGTCCTAAACGGAGTTGAAACCCATGCAGTTTCTGGTCCTACGAGCAAGAGTTGTTTTCTGCTAAGAAGAGTCACTATTGCGCTCCCATTGCCATACACAGTGCAAATAGCACTCGCGTCTGTTCCCAGCAAGTACAGTGTATTGGACTGAAGAGAAGCTACTGTTCTTGTCAGTTTCCTAAGCAGAGTTGAACTAGATATGCCCCGTGTGTGTAGGAAGCACAGTTCTTTTGTTCTGAGCAAGCTCACTGTTCTGGCCCTATAGGAAACACAGGAGAGTAGAAGAGTGCTGTTTTCTCAAAAGCAGAGTGTGTTTCTTGCAAGGCGAGCTAGCGTTTGTTTCCCAGTCCTAAACGGAGTTGAATCCCATGCAGTTTCTGGTCCTACGAGCAAGAGTTGTTTTCTGCTAAGAAGAGTCACTATTGCGCTCCCATTGCCATACACAGTGCAAATAGCACTCGCGTCTGTTCCCAGCAAGTACAGAGTATTGAACTGAAGAGAAGCTACTGTTCCTGTCAGTTTCCTAAGCAGAGTTGAACTAGATATGCCCCGTGTGTGTAGGAAGCACAGTTCTTTTGTTCTGAGCAAGCTCAATGTTCTGGCCCTATAGGAAACACAGGAGAGTAGAAGAGTGCTGTTTTCTCAAAAGCAGAGTGTGTTTCTTGCAAGGCGAGCTAGCGTCTGTTTCCCAGTCCTAAACGGAGTTGAATCCCATGCAGTTTCTGGTCCTACGAGCAAGAGTTGTTTTCTGCTAAGAAGAGTCACTATTGCGCTCCCATTGCCATACACAGAGCAAATAGCACTCGCGTCTGTTCCCAGCAAGTACAGTGTATTGGACTGAAGAGAAGCTACTGTTCTTGTCAGTTTCCTAAGCAGAGTTGAACTAGATATGCCCCGTGTGTGTAGGAAGCACAGTTCTTTTGTTCTGAGCAAGCTCACTGTTCTGGCCCTATAGGAAACACAGGAGAGTAGAAGAGTGCTGTTTTCTCAAAAGCAGAGTGTGTTTCTTGCAAGGCGAGCTAGCCTTTGTTTCCCAGTCCTAAACGGAGTTGAATCCCATGCAGTTTCTGGTCCTACGAGCAAGAGTTGTTTTCTGCTAAGAAGAGTCACTATTGCGCTCCCATTGCCATACACAGTGCAAATAGCACTCGCGTCTGTTCCCAGCAAGTACAGTGTATTGGACTGAAGAGAAGCTACTGTTCTTGTCAGTTTCCTAAGCAGAGTTGAACTAGATATGCCCCGTGTGTGTAGGAAGAACAGTTCTTTTGTTCTGAGCAAGCTCACTGTTCTGGCCCTATAGGAAACACAGGAGAGTAGAAGAGTGCTGTTTTCTCAAAAGCAGAGTGTGTTTCTTGCAAGGCGAGCTAGCGTTTGTTTCCCAGTCCTAAACGGAGTTGAATCCCATGCAGTTTCTGGTCCTACGAGCAAGAGTTGTTTTCTGCTAAGAAGAGTCACTATTGCGCTCCCATTGCCATACACAGTGCAAATAGCACTCGCGTCTGTTCCCAGCAAGTACAGTGTATTGGACTGAAGAGAAGCTACTGTTCTTGTCAGTTTCCTAAGCAGAGTTGAACTAGATATGCCCCGTGTGTGTAGGAAGCACAGTTCTTTTGTTCTGAGCAAGCTCACTGTTCTGACCCTATAGGAAACACAGGAGAGTAGAAGAGTGCTGTTTTCTCAAAAGCAGAGTGTGTTTCTTGCAAGGCGAGCTAGCCTTTGTTTCCCAGTCCTAAACGGAGTTGAATCCCATGCAGTTTCTGGTCCTACGAGCAAGAGTTGTTTTCTGCTAAGAAGAGTCATTATTGCGCTCCCATTGCCATACACAGTGCAAATAGCACTCGCGTCTGTTCCCAGCAAGTACAGTGTATTGGACTGAAGAGAAGCTACTGTTCTTGTCAGTTTCCTAAGCAGTGTTGAACTAGATATGCCCCGTGTGTGTAGGAAGCACAGTTCTTTTGTTCTGAGCAAGCTCACTGTTCTGGCCCTATAGGAAACACAGGAGTGTAGAAGAGTGCTGTTTTCTCAAAAGCAGAGTGTGTTTCTTGCAAGGCGAGCTAGCGTTTGTTTCCCAGTCCTAAACGGAGTTGAATCCCATGCAGTTTCTGGTCCTACGAGCAAGAGTTGTTTTCTGCTAAGAAGAGTCACTATTGCGCTCCCATTGCCATACACAGTGCAAATAGCACTGGCGTCTGTTCCCATCAAGTACAGTGTATTGGACTGAAGAGAAGCTACTGTTCTTGTCAGTTTCCTAAGCAGAGTTGAACTAGATATGCCCCGGGTGTGTAGGAAGCACAGTTCTTTTGTTCTGAGCAAGCTCAATGTTCTGGCCCTATAGGAAACACAGGAGAGTAGAAGAGTGCTGTTTTCTCAAAAGCAGAGTGTGTTTCTTGCAAGGCGAGCTAGCGTTTGTTTCCCAGTCCTAAATGGAGTTGAATCCCATGCAGTTTCTGGTCCTACAAGCAAGAGTTGTTTTCTGCTAAGAAGAGTCACTATTGCGCTCCCATTGCCATACACAGAGCAAATAGCACTCGCGTCTGTTCCCAGCAAGTACACTGTATTGGACTGAAGAGAAGCTACTGTTCTTGTCAGTTTCCTAAGCAGAGTTGAACTAGATATGCCCTGTGTGTGTAGGAAGCACAGTTCTTTTGTTCTGAGCAAGCTCACTGTTCTGGCCCTATAGGAAACACAGGAGAGTAGAAGAGTGCTGTTTTCTCAAAAGCAGAGTGTGTTTCTTGCAAGGCGAGCTAGCGTTTGTTTCCCAGTCCTAAACGGAGTTGAATCCCATGCAGTTTCTTGTCCTACGAGCAAGAGTTGTTTTCTGCTAAGAAGAGTCACTATTGCGCTCCCATTGCCATACACAGTACAAATAGCACTCGCGTCTGTTCCCAGCAAGTACAGTGTATTGGACTGAAGAGAAGCTACTGTTCTTGTCAGTTTCCTAAGCAGAGTTGAACTAGATATGCCCCGTGTGTGTAGGAAGCACAGTTCTTTTGTTCTGAGCAAGCTCACTGTTCTGGCCCTATAGGAAACACAGGAGAGTAGAAGAGTGCTGTTTTCTCAAAAGCAGAGTGTGTTTCTGGCAAGGCGAGCTAGCCTTTGTTTCCCAGTCCTAAACGGAGTTGAATCCCATGCAGTTTCTGGTCCTACGAGCAAGAGTTGTTTTCTGCTAAGAAGAGTCACTATTGCGCTCCCATTGCCATACACAGTGCAAATAGCACTCGCGTCTGTTCCCAGCAAGTACAGTGTATTGGACTGAAGAGAAGCTACTGTTCTTGTCAGTTTCCTAAGCAGAGTTGAACTAGATATGCCCCGTGTGTGTAGGAAGCACAGTTCTTTTGTTCTGAGCAAGCTCACTGTTCTGGCCCTATAGGAAACACAGGAGAGTAGAAGAGTGCTGTTTTCTCAAAAGCAGAGTGTGTTTCTTGCAAGGCGAGCTAGCGTTTGTTTCCCAGTCCTAAACGGAGTTGAATCCCATGCAGTTTCTGGTCCTACGAGCAAGAGTTGTTTTCTGCTAAGTAGAGTCACTATTGCGCTCCCATTGCCATACACAGTACAAATAGCACTCGCGTCTGTTCCCCGCAAGTACAGTGTATTGGACTGAAGAGAAGCTACTGTTCTTGTCAGTTTCCTAAGCAGAGTTGAACTAGATATGCCCCGTGTGTGTAGGAAGCACAGTTCTTTTGTTCTGAGCAAGCTCAATGTTCTGGCCCTATAGGAAACACAGGAGAGTAGAAGAGTGCTGTTTTCTCAAAAGCAGAGTGTGTTTCTTGCAAGGCGAGCTAGCGTCTGTTTCCCAGTCCTAAACGGAGTTGAATCCCATGCAGTTTCTGGTCCTACGAGCAAGAGTTGTTTTCTGCTAAGAAGAGTCACTATTGCGCTCCCATTGCCATACACAGAGCAAATAGGACTCGCGTCTGTTCCCAGCAAGTACAGTGTATTGGACTGAAGAGAAGCTACTGTTCTTGTCAGTTTCCTAAGCAGAGTTGAACTAGATATGCCCCGTGTGTGTAGGAAGCACAGTTCTTTTGTTCTGAGCAAGCTCACTGTTCTGGCCCTATAGGAAACACAGGAGAGTAGAAGAGTGCTGTTTTCTCAAAAGCAGAGTGTGTTTCTTGCAAGGCGAGCTAGCGTTTGTTTCCCAGTCCTAAACGGAGTTGAATCCCATGCAGTTTCTGGTCCTACGAGCAAGAGTTGTTTTCTGCTAAGAAGAGTCACTATTGCGCTCCCATTGCCATACACAGTGCAAATAGCACTCGCGTCTGTTCCCAGCAAGTACAGTGTATTGGACTGAAGAGAAGCTACTGTTCTTGTCAGTTTCCTAAGCAGAGTTGAACTAGATATGCCCCGTGTGTGTAGGAAGAACAGTTCTTTTGTTCTGAGCAAGCTCACTGTTCTGGCCCTATAGGAAACACAGGAGAGTAGAAGAGTGCTGTTTTCTCAAAAGCAGAGTGTGTTTCTTGCAAGGCGAGCTAGCGTTTGTTTCCCAGTCCTAAACGGAGTTGAATCCCATGCAGTTTCTGGTCCTACGAGCAAGAGTTGTTTTCTGCTAAGAAGAGTCACTATTGCGCTCCCATTGCCATACACAGTGCAAATAGCACTCGCGTCTGTTCCCAGCAAGTACAGTGTATTGGACTGAAGAGAAGCTACTGTTCTTGTCAGTTTCCTAAGCAGAGTTGAACTAGATATGCCCCGTGTGTGTAGGAAGCACAGTTCTTTTGTTCTGAGCAAGCTCACTGTTCTGGCCCTATAGGAAACACAGGAGAGTAGAAGAGTGCTGTTTTCTCAAAAGCAGAGTGTGTTTCTTGCAAGGCGAGCTAGCGTTTGTTTCCCAGTCCTAAACGGAGTTGAATCCCATGCAGTTTCTGGTCCTACGAGCAAGAGTTGTTTTCTGCTAAGAAGAGTCACTATTGCGCTCCCATTGCCATACACAGTGCAAATAGCACTCGCGTCTGTTCCCAGCAAGTACAGTGTATTGGACTGAAGAGAAGCTACTGTTCTTGTCAGTTTCCTAAGCAGAGTTGAACTAGATATGCCCCGTGTGTGTAGGAAGCACAGTTCTTTTGTTCTGAGCAAGCTCACTGTTCTGGCCCTATAGGAAACACAGGAGAGTAGAAGAGTGCTGTTTTCTCAAAAGCAGAGTGTGTTTCTTGCAAGGCGAGCTAGCCTTTGTTTCCCAGTCCTAAACGGAGTTGAATCCCATGCAGTTTCTGGTCCTACGAGCAAGAGTTGTTTTCTGCTAAGAAGAGTCACTATTGCGCTCCCATTGCCATACACAGTGCAAATAGCACTCGCGTCTGTTCCCAGCAAGTACAGTGTATTGGACTGAAGAGAAGCTACTGTTCTTGTCAGTTTCCTAAGCAGAGTTGAACTAGATATGCCCCGTGTGTGTAGGAAGCACAGTTCTTTTGTTCTGAGCAAGCTCAATGTTCTGGCCCTATAGGAAACACAGGAGAGTAGAAGAGTGCTGTTTTCTCAAAAGCAGAGTGTGTTTCTTGCAAGGCGAGCTAGCGTTTGTTTCCCAGTCCTAAACGGAGTTGAATCCCATGCAGTTTCTGGTCCTACGAGCAAGAGTTGTTTTCTGCTAAGAAGAGTCACTATTGTGCTCCCATTGCCATACACAGAGCAAATCGCACTCGCGTCTGTTCCCAGCAAGTACAGTGTATTGGACTGAAGAGAAGCTACTGTTCTTGTCAGTTTCCTAAGCAGAGTTGAACTAGATATGCCCCGTGTGTGTAGGAAGCACAGTTCTTTTGTTCTGAGCAAGCTCAATGTTCTGGCCCTATAGGAAACACAGGAGAGTAGAAGAGTGCTGTTTTCTCAAAAGCAGAGTGTGTTTCTTGCAAGGCGAGCTAGCCTTTGTTTCCCAGTCCTAAACGGAGTTGAATCCCATGCAGTTTCTGGTCCTACGAGCAAGAGTTGTTTTCTGCTAAGAAGAGTCACTATTGCGCTCCCATTGCCATACACAGTGCAAATAGCACTCGCGTGTGTTCCCAGCAAGTACAGTGTATTGGACTGAAGAGAAGCTACTGTTCTTGTCAGTTTCCTAAGCAGAGTTGAACTAGATATGCCCCGTGTGTGTAGGAAGCACAGTTCATTTGTTCTGAGCAAGCTCACTGTTCTGGCCCTATAGGAAACACAGGAGAGTAGAACAGTGCTGTTTTCTCAAAAGCAGAGTGTGTTTCTTGCAAGGCGAGCTAGCGTTTGTTTCCCAGTCCTAAACGGAGTTGAAACCCATGCAGTTTCTGGTCCTACGAGCAAGAGTTGTTTTCTGCTAAGAAAAGTCACTATTGCGCTCCCATTGCCATACACAGTGCAAATAGCACTCGCGTCTGTTCCCAGCAAGTACAGTGTATTGGACTGAAGAGAAGCTACTGTTCTTGTCAGTTTCCTAAGCAGAGTTGAACTAGATATGCCCCGTGTGTGTAGGAAGCACAGTTCTTTTGTTCTGAGCAAGCTCACTGTTCTGGCCCTATAGGAAACACAGGAGAGTAGAAGAGTGCTGTTTTCTCAAAAGCAGAGTGTGTTTCTTGCAAGGCGAGCTAGCGTTTGTTTCCCAGTCCTAAACGGAGTTGAATCCCATGCAGTTTCTGGTCCTACGAGCAAGAGTTGTTTTCTGCTAAGAAGAGTCACTATTGCGCTCCCATTGCCATACACAGTGCAAATAGCACTCACGTCTGTTCCCAGCAAGTACAGTGTATTGGACTGAAGAGAAGCTACTGTTCTTGTCAGTTTCCTAAGCAGAGTTGAACTAGATATGCCCCGTGTGTGTAGGAAGCACAGTTCTTTTTTTCTGAGCAAGCTCACTGTTCTGGCCCTATAGGAAACACAGGAGAGTAGAAGAGTGCTGTTTTCTCAAAAGCAGAGTGTGTTTCTTGCAAGGCGAGCTAGCGTTTGTTTCCCAGTCCTAAACGGAGTTGAATCCCATGCAGTTTCTGGTCCTACGAGCAAGAGTTGTTTTCTGCTAAGAAGAGTCACTATTGCGCTCCCATTGCCATACACAGTGCAAATAGCACTCGCGTCTGTTCCCAGCAAGTACAGTGTATTGGACTGAAGAGAAGCTACTGTTCTTGTCAGTTTCCTAAGCAGAGTTGAACTAGATATGCCCCGTGTGTGTAGGAAGCACAGTTCTTTTGTTCTGAGCAAGCTCACTGTTCTGGCCCTATAGGAAACACAGGAGAGTAGAAGAGTGCTGTTTTCTTAAAAGCAGAGTGTGTTTCTTGCAAGGCGAGCTAGCGTTTGTTTCCCAGTCCTAAACGGAGTTGAATCCCATGCAGTTTCTGGTCCTACGAGCAAGAGTTGTTTTCTGCTAAGAAGAGTCACTATTGCGCTCCCATTGCCATACACAGTTCCCAGCAAGTACAGTGTATTGGACTGAAGAGAAGCTACTGTTCTTGTCAGTTTCCTAAGCAGAGTTGAACTAGATATGCCCCGTGTGTGTAGGAAGCACAGTTCTTTTGTTCTGAGCAAGCTCAATGTTCTGGCCCTATAGGAAACACAGGAGAGTAGAAGAGTGCTGTTTTCTCAAAAGCAGAGTGTGTTTCTTGCAAGGCGAGCTAGCGTTTGTTTCCCAGTCCTAAACGGAGTTGAAATCCATGCAGTTTCTGGTCCTACGAGCAAGAGTTGTTTTCTGCTAAGAAGAGTCACTATTGCGCTCCCATTGCCATACACAGTGCAAATAGCACTCGCGTCTTTTCCCAGCAAGTACAGTGTATTGGACTGAAGAGAAGCTACTGTTCTTGTCAGTTTCCTAAGCAGAGTTGAACTAGATATGCCCCGTGTGTGTAGGAAGCACAGTTCTTTTGTTCTGAGCAAGCTCAATGTTCTGGCCCTATAGGAAACACAGGAGAGTAGAAGAGTGCTGTTTTCTCAAAAGCAGAGTGTGTTTCTTGCAAGGCGAGCTAGCGTTTGTTTCCCAGTCCTAAACGGAGTTGAATCCCATGCAGTTTCTGGTCCTACGAGCAAGAGTTGTTTTCTGCTAAGAAGAGTCACTGTTGCGCTCCCATTGCCATACACAGTGCAAATAGCACTCGCGTCTGTTCCCAGCAAGTACAGTGTATTGGACTGAAGAGAAACTACTTTTCTTGTCCGTTTCCTAAGCAGAGTTGAACTAGATATGCCCCGTGTGTGTAGGAAGCACAGTTCTTTTGTTCTGAGCAAGCTCACTGTTCTGGCCCTATAGGAAACACAGGAGAGTAGAAGAGTGCTGTTTTCTCAAAAGCAGAGTGTGTTTCTTGCAAGGCGAGCTAGCGTTTGTTTCCCATTCCTAAACGGAGTTGAATCCCATGCAGTTTCTGGTCCTACGAACAAGAGTTGTTTTCTGCTAAGAAGAGTCACTATTGTGCTCCCATTGCCATACACAGTGCAAATAGCACTCGCGTCTGTTCCCAGCAAGTACAGTGTATTGGACTGAAGAGAAGCTACTGTTCTTGTCAGTTTCCTAAGCAGAGTTGAACTAGATATGCCCCGTGTGTGTAGGAAGCACAGTTCTTTTGTTCTGAGCAAGCTCACTGTTCTGGCCCTATAGGAAACACAGGAGAGTAGAAGAGTGCTGTTTTCTCAAAAGCAGAGTGTGTTTCTTGCAAGGCGAGCTAGCGTTTGTTTCCCAGTCCTAAACGGAGTTGAATCCCATGCAGTTTCTGGTCCTACGAGCAAGAGTTGTTTTCTGCTAAGAAGAGTCACTATTGCGCTCCCATTGCCATACACAGTGCAAATAGCACTCGCGTCTGTTCCCAGCAAGTACAGTGTATTGGACTGAAGAGAAGCTACTGTTCTTGTCAGTTTCCTAAGCAGAGTTGAACTAGATATGCCCCGTGTGTGTAGGAAGCACAGTTCTTTTGTTCTGAGCAAGCTCACTGTTCTGGCCCTATAGGAAACACAGGAGAGTAGAAGAGTGCTGTTTTCTCAAAAGCAGAGTGTGTTTCTTGCAAGGCGAGCTAGCGTTTGTTTCCCAGTCCTAAACGGAGTTGAATCCCATGCAGTTTCTGGTCCTACGAGCAAGAGTTGTTTTCTGCTAAGAAGAGTCACTATTGTGCTCCCATTGCCATACACAGTGCAAATAGCACTCGCGTCTCTTCCCAGCAAGTACAGTGTATTGGACTGAAGAGAAGCTACTGTTCTTGTCAGTTTCCTAAGCAGAGTTGAACTAGATATGCCCCGTGTGTGTAGGAAGCACAGTTCTTTTGTTCTGAGCAAGCTCAATGTTCTGGCCCTATAGGAAACACAGGAGAGTAGAAGAGTGCTGTTTTCTCAAAAGCAGAGTGTGTTTCTTGCAAGGCGAGCTAGCGTTTGTTTCCCAGTCCTAAACGGAGTTGAATCCCATGCAGTTTCTGGTCCTACAAGCAAGAGTTGTTTTCTGCTAAGAAGAGTCACTATTGCGCTCCCATTGCCATACACAGTGCAAATAGCACTCGCGTCTGTTCCCAGCAAGTACAGTGTATTGGACTGAAGAGAAGCTACTGTTCTTGTCAGTTTCCTAAGCAGAGTTGAACTAGATATGCCCCGTGTGTGTAGGAAGCACAGTTCTTTTGTTCTGAGCAAGCTCAATGTTCTGGCCCTATAGGAAACACAGGAGAGTAGAAGAGTGCTGTTTTCTCAAAAGCAGAGTGTGTTTCTTGCAAGGCGAGCTAGCGTTTGTTTCCCAGTCCTAAACGGAGTTGAATCCCATGCAGTTTCTGGTCCTACGAGCAAGAGTTGTTTTCTGCTGAGAAGAGTCACTATTGCGCTCCCATTGCCATACACAGTGCAAATAGCACTGGCGTCTGTTCCCAGCAAGTACAGTGTATTGGACTGAAGAGAAGCTACTTTTCTTGTCAGTTTCCTAAGCAGAGTTGAACTAGATATGCCCCGTGTGTGTAGGAAGCACAGTTCTTTTGTTCTGAGCAAGCTCAATGTTCTGGCCCTATAGGAAACACAGGAGAGTAGAAGAGTGCTGTTTTCTCAAAAGCAGAGTGTGTTTCTTGCAAGGCGAGCTAACGTTGTTTCCCAGTCCTAAACGGAGTTGAATCCCATGCAGTTTCTGGTCCTACGAGCAAGAGTTGTTTTCTGCTAAGAAGAGTCACTATTGCGCTCCCATTGCCATACACAGTGCAAATAGCACTCGCGTCTGTTCCCAGCAAGTACAGTGTATTGGACTGAAGAGAAGCTACTGTTCTTGTCAGTTTCCTAAGCAGAGTTGAACTAGATATGCCCCGTGTGTGTAGGAAGCACAGTTCTTTTGTTCTGAGCAAGCTCACTGTTCTGGCCCTATAGGAAACACAGGAGAGTAGAAGAGTGCTGTTTTCTCAAAAGCAGAGTGTGTTTCTTGCAAGGCGAGCTAGTGTTTGTTTCCCAGTCCTAAACGGAGTTGAATCCCATGCAGTTTCTGGTCCTACGAGCAAGAGTTGTTTTCTGCTAAGAAGAGTCACTATTGCGCTCCCATTGCCATACACAGTGCAAATAGCACTCGCGTCTGTTCCCAGCAAGTACAGTGTATTGGACTGAAGAGAAGCTACTGTTCTTGTCAGTTTCCTAAGCAGAGTTGAACTAGATATGCCCCGTGTGTGTAGGAAGCACAGTTCTTTTGTTCTGAGCAAGCTCACTGTTCTGGCCCTATAGGAAACACAGGAGAGTAGAAGAGTGCTGTTTTCTCAAAAGCAGAGTGTGTTTCTTGCAAGGCGAGCTAGCGTTTGTTTCCCAGTCCTAAACGGAGTTGAATCCCATGCAGTTTCTGGTCCTACGAGCAAGAGTTGTTTTCTGCTAAGAAGAGTCACTATTGCGCTCCCATTGCCATACACAGTGCAAATAGCACTCGCGTCTCTTCCCAGCAAGTACAGTGTATTGGACTGAAGAGAAGCTACTGTTCTTGTCAGTTTCCTAAGCAGAGTTGAACTAGATATGCCCCGTGTGTGTAGGAAGCACAGTTCTTTTGTTCTGAGCAAGCTCAATGTTCTGGCCCTATAGGAAACACAGGAGAGTAGAAGAGTGCTGTTTTCTCAAAAGCAGAGTGTGTTTCTTGCAAGGCGAGCTAGCGTTTGTTTCCCAGTCCTAAACGGAGTTGAATCCCATGCAGTTTCTGGTCCTACGAGCAAGAGTTGTTTTCTGCTAAGAAGAGTCACTATTGCGCTCCCATTGCCATACACAGTGCAAATAGCACTCGCGTCTGTTCCCAGCAAGTACAGTGTATTGGACTGAAGAGAAGCTACTTTTCTTGTCAGTTTCCTAAGCAGAGTTGAACTAGATATGCCCCGTGTGTGTAGGAAGCACAGTTCTTTTGTTCTGAGCAAGCTCAATGTTCTGGCCCTATAGGAAACACAGGAGAGTAGAAGAGTGCTGTTTTCTCAAAAGCAGAGTGTGTTTCTTGCAAGGCGAGCTAGCGTTTGTTTCCCAGTCCTAAACGGAGTTGAATCCCATGCAGTTTCTGGTCCTACGAGCAAGAGTTGTTTTCTGCTAAGAAGAGTCACTATTGCGCTCCCATTGCCATACACAGTGCAAATAGCACTGGCGTCTGTTCCCAGCAAGTACAGTGTATTGGACTGAAGAGAAGCTACTTTTCTTGTCAGTTTCCTAAGCAGAGTTGAACTAGATATGCCCCGTGTGTGTAGGAAGCACAGTTCTTTTGTTCTGAGCAAGCTCAATGTTCTGGCCCTATAGGAAACACAGGAGAGTAGAAGAGTGCTGTTTTCTCAAAAGCAGAGTGTGTTTCTTGCAAGGCGAGCTAACGTTGTTTCCCAGTCCTAAACGGAGTTGAATCCCATGCAGTTTCTGGTCCTACGAGCAAGAGTTGTTTTCTGCTAAGAAGAGTCACTATTGCGCTCCCATTGCCATACACAGTGCAAATAGCACTCGCGTCTGTTCCCAGCAAGTACAGTGTATTGGACTGAAGAGAAGCTACTGTTCTTGTCAGTTTCCTAAGCAGAGTTGAACTAGATATGCCCCGTGTGTGTAGGAAGCACAGTTCTTTTGTTCTGAGCAAGCTCACTGTTCAGGCCCTATAGGAAACACAGGAGAGTAGAAGAGTGCTCTTTTCTCAAAAGCAGAGTGTGTTTCTTGCAAGGCGAGCTAGCGTTTGTTTCCCAGTCCTAAACGGAGTTGAATCCCATGCAGTTTCTGGTCCTACGAGCAAGAGTTGTTTTCTGCTAAGAAGAGTCACTATTGCGCTCCCAATGCCATACACAGTGCAAATAGCACTCGCGTCTGTTCCCAGCAAGTACAGTGTATTGGACTGAAGAGAAGCTACTGTTCTTGTCAGTTTCCTAAGCAGAGTTGAACTAGATATGCCCCGTGTGTGTAGGAAGCACAGTTCTTTTGTTCTGAGCAAGCTCACTGTTCTGGCCCTATAGGAAACACAGGAGAGTAGAAGAGTGCTGTTTTCTCAAAAGCAGAGTGTGTTTCTTGCAAGGCGAGCTAGCGTTTGTTTCCCAGTCCTAAACGGAGTTGAATCCCATGCAGTTTCTGGTCCTACGAGCAAGAGTTGTTTTCTGCTAAGAAGAGTCCCTATTGCGCTCCCATTGCCATACACAGTGCAAATAGCACTCGCGTCTGTTCCCAGCAAGTACAGTGTATTGGACTGAAGAGAAGCTACTGTTCTTGTCAGTTTCCTAAGCAGAGTTGAACTAGATATGCCCCGTGTGTGTAGGAAGCACAGTTCCTTTGTTCTGAGCAAGCTCAATGTTCTGGCCCTATAGGAAACACAGGAGAGTAGAAGAGTGCTGTTTTCTCAAAAGCAGAGTGTGTTTCTTGCAAGGCGAGCTAGCGTTTGTTTCCCAGTCCTAAACGGAGTTGAATCCCATGCAGTTTCTGGTCCTACGAGCAAGAGTTGTTTTCTGCTAAGAAGAGTCACTATTGCGCTCCCATTGCCATACACAGTGCAAATAGCACTCGCGTCTGTTCCCAGCAAGTACAGTGTATTGGACTGAAGAGAAGCTACTTTTCTTGTCAGTTTCCTAAGCAGAGTTGAACTAGATATGCCCCGTGTGTGTAGGAAGCACAGTTCTTTTGTTCTGAGCAAGCTCAATGTTCTGGCCCTATAGGAAACACAGGAGAGTAGAAGAGTGCTGTTTTCTCAAAAGCAGAGTGTGTTTCTTGCAAGGCGAGCTAGCGTTTGTTTCCCAGTCCTAAACGGAGTTGAATCCCATGCAGTTTCTGGTCCTACGAGCAAGAGTTGTTTTCTGCTAAGAAGAGTCACTATTGCGCTCCCTTTGCCATACACAGTGCAAATAGCACTGGCGTCTGTTCCCAGCAAGTACAGTGTATTGGACTGAAGAGAAGCTACTGTTCTTGTCAGTTTCCTAAGCAGAGTTGAACTAGATATGCCCCGTGTGTGTAGGAAGCACAGTTCTTTTGTTCTGAGCAAGCTCAATGTTCTGGCCCTATAGGAAACACAGGAGAGTAGAAGAGTGCTGTTTTCTCAAAAGCAGAGTGTGTTTCTTGCAAGGCGAGCTAACGTTGTTTCCCAGTCCTAAACGGAGTTGAATCCCATGCAGTTTCTGGTCCTACGAGCAAGAGTTGTTTTCTGCTAAGAAGAGTCACTATTGCGCTCCCATTGCCATACACAGTGCAAATAGCACTCGCGTCTGTTCCCAGCAAGTACAGTGTATTGGACTGAAGAGAAGCTACTGTTCTTGTCAGTTTCCTAAGCAGAGTTGAACTAGATATGCCCCGTGTGTGTAGGAAGCACAGTTCTTTTGTTCTGAGCAAGCTCACTGTTCAGGCCATATAGGAAACACAGGAGAGTAGAAGAGTGCTGTTTTCTCAAAAGCAGAGTGTGTTTCTTGCAAGGCGAGCTAGCGTTTGTTTCCCAGTCCTAAACGGAGTTGAATCCCATGCAGTTTCTGGTCCTACGAGCAAGAGTTGTTTTCTGCTAAGAAGAGTCACTATTGCGCTCCCATTGCCATACACAGTACAAATAGCACTCGCGTCTGTTCCCAGCAAGTACAGTGTATTGGACTGAAGAGAAGCTACTTTTCTTGTCAGTTTCCTAAGCAGAGTTGAACTAGATATGCCCCGTGTGTGTAGGAAGCACAGTTCTTTTGTTCTGAGCAAGCTCAATGTTCTGGCCCTATAGGAAACACAGGAGAGTAGAAGAGTGCTGTTTTCTCAAAAGCAGAGTGTGTTTCTTGCAAGGCGAGCTAGCGTTTGTTTCCCAGTCCTAAACGGAGTTGAATCCCATGCAGTTTCTGGTCCTACAAGCAAGAGTTGTTTTCTGCAAAGAAGAGTCACTATTGCGCTCCCATTGCCATACACAATGCAAATAGCACTCGCGTCTGTTCCCAGCAAGTACAGTGTATTGGACTGAAGAGAAGCTAATGTTCTTGTCAGTTTCCTAAGCAGAGTTGAACTAGATATGCCCCGTGTGTGTAGGAAGCACAGTTATTTTGTTCTCAGCAAGCTCACTGTTCTGGCCCTATAGGAAACACAGGAGAGTAGAAGAGTGCTGTTTTCTCAAAAGCAGAGTGTGTTTCTTGCAAGGCGAGCTAGCGTTTGTTTCCCAGTCCTAAACGGAGTTGAATCCCATGCAGTTTCTGGTCCTATGAGCAAGAGTTGTTTTCTGCTAAGAAGAGTCACTATTGCGCTCCCATTGCCATACACAGTGCAAATAGCACTCGCGTCTGTTCCCAGCAAGTACAGTGTATTGGACTGAAGAGAAGCTACTGTTCTTGTCAGTTTCCTAAGCAGAGTTGAACTAGATATGCCCCGTGTGTGTAGGAAGAACAGTTCTTTTGTTCTGAGCAAGCTCACTGTTCTGGCCCTATAGGAAACACAGGAGAGTAGAAGAGTGCTCTTTTCTCAAAAGCAGAGTGTGTTTCTTGCAAGGCGAGCTAGCGTTTGTTTCCCAGTCCTAAACAGAGTTGAATCCCATGCAGTTTCTGGTCCTACGAGCAAGAATTGTTTTCTGCTAAGAAGAGTCACTATTGCGCTCCCATTGCCATACACAGTGCAAATAGCACTCGCGTCTGTTCCCAGCAAGTACAGTGTATTGGACTGAAGAGAAGCTACTGTTCTTGTCAGTTTCCTAAGCAGAGTTGAACTAGATATGCCCCGTGTGTGTAGGAAGCACAGTTCTTTTGTTCTGAGCAAGCTCAATGTTCTGGCCCTGTAGGAAACACAGGAGAGTAGAAGAGTGCTGTTTTCTCAAAAGCAGAGTGTGTTTCTTGCAAGGCGAGCTAGCGTTTGTTTCCCAGTCCTAAATGGAGTTGAATCCCATGCAGTTTCTGGTCCTACGAGCAAGAGTTGTTTTCTGCAAAGAAGAGTCACTATTGCGCTCCCATTGCCATACACAATGCCAATAGCACTCGCGTCTGTTCCCAGCAAGTACAGTGTATTGGACTGAAGAGAAGCTACTGTTCTTGTCAGTTTCCTAAGCAGAGTTGAACTAGATATGCCCCGTGTGTGTAGGAAGCACAGTTCTTTTGTTCTGAGCAAGCTCACTGTTCTGGCCCTATAGGAAACACAGGAGAGTAGAAGAGTGCTGTTTTCTCAAAAGCAGAGTGTGTTTCTTGCAAGGCGAGCTAGCGTTTGTTTCCCAGTCCTAAACGGAGTTGAATCCCATGCAGTTTCTGGTCCTACGAGCAAGAGTTGTTTTCTGCTAAGAAGAGTCACTATTGCGCTCCCATTGCCATACACAGTGCAAATAGCACTCGCGTCTGTTCCCAGCAAGTACAGTGTATTGGACTGAAGAGAAGCTACTGTTCTTGTCAGTTTCCTAAGCAGAGTTGAACTAGATATGCCCCGTGTGTGTAGGAAGCACAGTTCTTTTGTTCTGAGCAAGCTCAATGTTCTGGCCCTATAGGAAACACAGGAGAGTAGAAGAGTGCTGTTTTCTCAAAAGCAGAGTGTGTTTCTTGCAAGGCGAGCTAGCGTTTGTTTCCCAGTCCTAAACGGAGTTGAATCCCATGCAGTTTCTGGTCCTACGAGCAAGAGTTGTTTTCTGCTAAGAAGAGTCACTATTGCGCTCCCATTGCCATACACAGTGCAAATAGCACTCGCGTCTGTTCCCAGCAAGTACAGTGTATTGGACTGAAGAGAAGCTACTTTTCTTGTCAGTTTCCTAAGCAGAGTTGAACTAGATATGCCCCGTGTGTGTAGGAAGCACAGTTCTTTTGTTCTGAGCAAGCTCACTGTTCAGGCCATATAGGAAACACAGGAGAGTAGAAGAGTGCTGTTTTCTCAAAAGCAGAGTGTGTTTCTTGCAAGGCGAGCTAGCGTTTGTTTCCCAGTCCTAAACGGAGTTGAATCCCATGCAGTTTTCTGGTCCTACGAGCAAGAGTTGTTTTCTGCTAAGAAGAGTCACTATTGCGCTCCCATTGCCATACACAGTACAAATAGCACTCGCGTCTGTTCCCAGCAAGTACAGTGTATTGGACTGAAGAGAAGCTACTGTTCTTGTCAGTTTCCTAAGCAGAGTTGAACTAGATATGCCCCGTGTGTGTAGGAAGCACAGTTCTTTTGTTCTGAGCAAGCTCAATGTTCTGGCCCTATAGGAAACACAGGAGAGTAGAAGAGTGCTGTTTTCTCAAAAGCAGAGTGTGTTTCTTGCAAGGCGAGCTAGCGTTTGTTTCCCAGTCCTAAACGGAGTTGAATCCCATGCAGTTTCTGGTCCTATGAGCAAGAGTTGTTTTCTGCAAAGAAGAGACACTATTGCGCTCCCATTGCCATACACAATGCGAATAGCACTCGCGTCTGTTCCCAGCAAGTACAGTGTATTGGACTGAAGAGAAGCTACTGTTCTTGTCAGTTTCCTAAGCAGAGTTGAACTAGATATGCCCCGTGTGTGTAGGAAGCACAGTTCTTTTGTTCTGAGCAAGCTCACTGTTCAGGCCCTATAGGAAACACAGGAGAGTAGAAGAGTGCTCTTTTCTCAAAAGCAGAGTGTGTTTCTTGCAAGGCGAGCTAGCGTTTGTTTCCCAGTCCTAAACGGAGTTGAATCCCATGCAGTTTCTGGTCCTACGAGCAAGAGTTGTTTTCTGCTAAGAAGAGTCACTATTGCGCTCCCATTGCCATACACAGTGCAAATAGCACTCGCGTCTGTTCCCAGCAAGTACAGTGTATTGGACTGAAGAGAAGCTACTGTTCTTGTCAGTTTCCTAAGCAGAGTTGAACTAGATATGCCCCGTGTGTGTAGGAAGCACAGTTCTTTTGTTCTGAGCAAGCTCACTGTTCTGGCCCTATAGGAAACACAGGAGAGTAGAAGAGTGCTGTTTTCTCAAAAGCAGAGTGTGTTTCTTGCAAGGCGAGCTAGCGTTTGTTTCCCAGTCCTAAACGGAGTTGAATCCCATGCAGTTTCTGGTCCTACGAGCAAGAGTTGTTTTCTGCTAAGAAGAGTCACTATTGCGCTCCCATTGCCATACACAGTGCAAATAGCACTCGCGTCTGTTCCCAGCAAGTACAGTGTATTGGACTGAAGAGAAGCTACTGTTCTTGTCAGTTTCCTAAGCAGAGTTGAACTAGATATGCCCCGTGTGTGTAGGAAGCACAGTTCTTTTGTTCTGAGCAAGCTCAATGTTCTGGCCCTATAGGAAACACAGGAGAGTAGAAGAGTGCTGTTTTCTCAAAAGCAGAGTGTGTTTCTTGCAAGGCAAGCTAGCGTTTGTTTCCCAGTCCTAAACGGAGTTGAATCCCATGCAGTTTCTGGTCCTACAAGCAAGAGTTGTTTTCTGGAAAGAAGAGTCACTATTGCGCTCCCATTGCCATACACAATGCATATAGCACTCGCGTCTGTTCCCAGCAAGTACAGTGTATTGGACTGAAGAGAAGCTACTGTTCTTGTCAGTTTCCTAAGCAGAGTTGAACTAGATATGCCCCGTGTGTGTAGGAAGCACAGTTCTTTTGTTCTGAGCAAGCTCAATGTTCTGGCCCTATAGGAAACACAGGAGAGTAGAAGAGTGCTGTTTTCTCAAAAGCAGAGTGTGTTTCTTGCAAGGCGAGCTAGCCTTTGTTTCCCAGTCCTAAACGGAGTTGAATCCCATGCAGTTTCTGGTCCTACGAGCAAGAGTTGTTTTCTGCAAAGAAGAGTCACTATTGTGCTCCCATTGCCATACACAATGCAAATAGCACTCGCGTCTGTTCCCAGCAAGTACAGTGTATTGGACTGAAGAGAAGCTACTGTTCTTGTCAGTTTCCTAAGCAGAGTTGAACTAGATATGCCCCGTGTGTGTAGGAAGCACAGTTCTTTTGTTCTGAGCAAGCTCACTGTTCTGGCCCTATAGGAAACACAGGAGAGTAGAAGAGTGCTGTTTTCTCAAAAGCAGAGTGTGTTTCTTGCAAGGCGAGCTAGCGTTTGTTTCCCAGTCCTAAACGGAGTTGAATCCCATGCAGTTTCTGGTCCTACGAGCAAGAGTTGTTTTCTGCTAAGAAGAGTCACTATTGCGCTCCCATTGCCATACACAGTGCAAATAGCACTCGCGTCTGTTCCCAGCAAGTACAGTGTATTGGACTGAAGAGAAGCTACTGTTCTTGTCAGTTTCCTAAGCAGAGTTGAACTAGATATGCCCCGTGTGTGTAGGAAGCACAGTTCTTTTGTTCTGAGCAAGCTCACTGTTCTGGCCCTATAGGAAACACAGGAGAGTAGAAGAGTGCTGTTTTCTCAAAAGCAGAGTGTGTTTCTTGCAAGGCGAGCTAGCGTTTGTTTCCCAGTCCTAAACGGAGTTGAATCCCATGCAGTTTCTGGTCCTACGAGCAAGAGTTGTTTTCTGCTAAGAAGAGTCACTATTGCGCTCCCATTGCCATACACAGTGCAAATAGCACTCGCGTCTGTTCCCAGCAAGTACAGTGTATTGGACTGAAGAGAAGCTACTGTTCTTGTCAGTTTCCTAAGCAGAGTTGAACTAGATATGCCCCGTGTGTGTAGGAAGCACAGTTCTTTTGTTCTGAGCAAGCTCACTGTACAGGCCATATAGGAAACACAGGAGAGTAGAAGAGTGCTCTTTTCTCAAAAGCAGAGTGTGTTTCTTGCAAGGCGAGCTAGCGTTTGTTTCCCAGTCCTAAACGGAGTTGAATCCCATGCAGTTTCTGGTCCTACGAGCAAGAGTTGTTTTCTCCTAAGAAGAGTCACTATTGCGCTCCCATTGCCATACACAGTACAAATAGCACTCGCGTCTGTTCCCAGCAAGTACAGTGTATTGGACTGAAGAGAAGCTACTGTTCTTGTTAGTTTCCTAAGCAGAGTTGAACTAGATATGCCCCGTGTGTGTAGGAAGCACAGTTCTTTTGTTCTGAGCAAGCTCAATGTTCTGGCCCTATAGGAAACACAGGAGAGTAGAAGAGTGCTGTTTTCTCAAAAGCAGAGTGTGTTTCTTGCAAGGCGAGCTAGCGTTTGTTTCCCAGTCCTAAACGGAGTTGAATCCCATGCAGTTTCTGGTCCTATGAGCAAGAGTTGTTTTCTGCAAAGAAGAGTCACTATTGCGCTCCCATTGCCATACACAATGCAAATAGCACTCGCGTCTGTTCCCAGCAAGTACAGTGTATTGGACTGAAGAGAAGCTACTGTTCTTGTCAGTTTCCTAAGCAGAGTTGAACTAGATATGCCCCGTGTGTGTAGGAAGCACAGTTCTTTTGTTCTGAGCAAGCTCACTGTTCAGGCCCTATAGGAAACACAGGAGAGTAGAAGAGTGCTCTTTTCTCAAAAGCAGAGTGTGTTTCTTGCAAGGCGAGCTAGCGTTTGTTTCCCAGTCCTAAACGGAGTTGAATCCCATGCAGTTTCTGGTCCTACGAGCAAGAGTTGTTTTCTGCTAAGAAGAGTCACTATTGCGCTCCCATTGCCATACACAGTGCAAATAGCACTCGCGTCTGTTCCCAGCAAGTACAGTGTATTGGACTGAAGAGAAGCTACTGTTCTTGTCAGTTTCCTAAGCAGAGTTGAACTAGATATGCCCCGTGTGTGTAGGAAGCACAGTTCTTTTGTTCTGAGCAAGCTCACTGTTCTGGCCCTATAGGAAACACAGGAGAGTAGAAGAGTGCTGTTTTCTCAAAAGCAGAGTGTGTTTCTTGCAAGGCGAGCTAGCGTTTGTTTCCCAGTCCTAAACGGAGTTGAATCCCATGCAGTTTCTGGTCCTACGAGCAAGAGTTGTTTTCTGCTAAGAAGAGTCCCTATTGCGCTCCCATTGCCATACACAGTGCAAATAGCACTCGCGTCTGTTCCCAGCAAGTACAGTGTATTGGACTGAAGAGAAGCTACTGTTCTTGTCAGTTTCCTAAGCAGAGTTGAACTAGATATGCCCCGTGTATGTAGGAAGCACAGTTCTTTTGTTCTGAGCAAGCTCAATGTTCTGGCCCTATAGGAAACACAGGAGAGTAGAAGAGTGCTGTTTTCTCAAAAGCAGAGTGTGTTTCTTGCAAGGCGAGCTAGCGTTTGTTTCCCAGTCCTAAAAGGAGTTGAATCCCATGCAGTTTCTGGTCCTACGAGCAAGAGTTGTTTTCTGCTAAGAAGAGTCACTATTGCGCTCCCATTGCCATACACAGTGCAAATAGCACTCGCGTCTGTTCCCAGCAAGTACAGTGTATTGGACTGAAGAGAAGCTACTTTTCTTGTCAGTTTCCTAAGCAGAGTTGAACTAGATATGCCCCGTGTGTGTAGGAAGCACAGTACTTTTGTTCTGAGCAAGCTCAATGTTCTGGCCCTATAGGAAACACAGGAGAGTAGAAGAGTGCTGTTTTCTCAAAAGCAGAGTGTGTTTCTTGCAAGGCGAGCTAGCGTTTGTTTCCCAGTCCTAAACGGAGTTGAATCCCATGCAGTTTCTGGTCCTACAAGCAAGAGTTGTTTTCTGGAAAGAAGAGTCACTATTGCGCTCCCATTGCCATACACAATGCATATAGCACTCGCGTCTGTTCCCAGCAAGTACAGTGTATTGGACTGAAGAGAAGCTACTGTTCTTGTCAGTTTCCTAAGCAGAGTTGAACTAGATATGCCCCGTGTGTGTAGGAAGCACAGTTCTTTTGTTCTGAGCAAGCTCAATGTTCTGGCCCTATAGGAAACACAGGAGAGTAGAAGAGTGCTGTTTTCTCAAAAGCAGAGTGTGTTTCTTGCAAGGCGAGCTAGCGTTTGTTTCCCAGTCCTAAACGGAGTTGAATCCCATGCAGTTTCTGGTCCTACGAGCAAGAGTTGTTTTCTGCTAAGAAGAGTCCCTATTGCGCTCCCATTGCCATACACAGTGCAAATAGCACTCGCGTCTGTTCCCAGCAAGTACAGTGTATTGGACTGAAGAGAAGCTACTGTTCTTGTCAGTTTCCTAAGCAGAGTTGAACTAGATATGCCCCGTGTATGTAGGAAGCACAGTTCTTTTGTTCTGAGCAAGCTCAATGTTCTGGCCCTATAGGAAACACAGGAGAGTAGAAGAGTGCTGTTTTCTCAAAAGCAGAGTGTGTTTCTTGCAAGGCGAGCTAGCGTTTGTTTCCCAGTCCTAAATGGAGTTGAATCCCATGCAGTTTCTGGTCCTACGAGCAAGAGTTGTTTTCTGCTAAGAAGAGTCACTATTGCGCTCCCATTGCCATACACAGTGCAAATAGCACTCGCGTCTGTTCCCAGCAAGTACAGTGTATTGGACTGAAGAGAAGCTACTTTTCTTGTCAGTTTCCTAAGCAGAGTTGAACTAGATATGCCCCGTGTGTGTAGGAAGCACAGTACTTTTGTTCTGAGCAAGCTCAATGTTCTGGCCCTATAGGAAACACAGGAGAGTAGAAGAGTGCTGTTTTCTCAAAAGCAGAGTGTGTTTCTTGCAAGGCGAGCTAGCGTTTGTTTCCCAGTCCTAAACGGAGTTGAATCCCATGCAGTTTCTGGTCCTACAAGCAAGAGTTGTTTTCTGGAAAGAAGAGTCACTATTGCGCTCCCATTGCCATACACAATGCATATAGCACTCGCGTCTGTTCCCAGCAAGTACAGTGTATTGGACTGAAGAGAAGCTACTGTTCTTGTCAGTTTCCTAAGCAGAGTTGAACTAGATATGCCCCGTGTGTGTAGGAAGCACAGTTCTTTTGTTCTGAGCAAGCTCAATGTTCTGGCCCTATAGGAAACACAGGAGAGTAGAAGAGTGCTGTTTTCTCAAAAGCAGAGTGTGTTTCTTGCAAGGCGAGCTAGCGTTTGTTTCCCAGTCCTAAACGGAGTTGAATCCCATGCAGTTTCTGGTCCTACGAGCAAGAGTTGTTTTCTGCAAAGAAGAGTCACTATTGTGCTCCCATTGCCATACACAATGCAAATAGCACTCGCGTCTGTTCCCAGCAAGTACAGTGTATTGGACTGAAGAGAAGCTACTGTTCTTGTCAGTTTCCTAAGCAGAGTTGAACTAGATATGCCCCGTGTGTGTAGGAAGCACAGTTCTTTTGTTCTGAGCAAGCTCACTGTTCTGGCCCTATAGGAAACACAGGAGAGTAGAAGAGTGCTGTTTTCTCAAAAGCAGAGTGTGTTTCTTGCAAGGCGAGCTAGCGTTTGTTTCCCAGTCCTAAACGGAGTTGAATCCCATGCAGTTTCTGGTCCTACGAGCAAGAGTTGTTTTCTGCTAAGAAGAGTCACTATTGCGCTCCCATTGCCATACACAGTGCAAATAGCACTCGCGTCTGTTCCCAGCAAGTACAGTGTATTGGACTGAAGAGAAGCTACTGTTCTTGTCAGTTTCCTAAGCAGAGTTGAACTAGATATGCCCCGTGTGTGTAGGAAGCACAGTTCTTTTGTTCTGAGCAAGCTCACTGTACAGGCCATATAGGAAACACAGGAGAGTAGAAGAGTGCTCTTTTCTCAAAAGCAGAGTGTGTTTCTTGCAAGGCGAGCTAGCGTTTGTTTCCCAGTCCTAAACGGAGTTGAATCCCATGCAGTTTCTGGTCCTACGAGCAAGAGTTGTTTTCTCCTAAGAAGAGTCACTATTGTGCTCCCATTGCCATACACAGTACAAATAGCACTCGCATCTGTTCCCAGCAAGTACAGTGTATTGGACTGAAGAGAAGCTACTGTTCTTGTCAGTTTCCTAAGCAGAGTTGAACTAGATATGCCCCGTGTGTGTAGGAAGCACAGTTCTTTTGTTCTGAGCAAGCTCAATGTTCTGGCCCTATAGGAAACACAGGAGAGTAGAAGAGTGCTGTTTTCTCAAAAGCAGAGTGTGTTTCTTGCAAGGCGAGCTGGCATTTGTTTCCCAGTCCTAAATGGAGTTGAATCCCATGCAGTTTCTGGTCCTACGATCAAGAGTTGTTTTCTGCTAAGAAGAGTCACTATTGCGCTCCCATTGCCATACACAGTGCAAATAGCACTCGCGTCTGTTCCCAGCAAGTACAGTGTATTGGACTGAAGAGAAGCTACTGTTCTTGTCAGTTTCCTAAGCAGAGTTGAACTAGATATGCCCCGTGTGTGTAGGAAGCACAGTTCTTTTGTTCTGAGCAAGCTCACTGTTCTGGCCCTATAGGAAATAGAGGAGAGTAGAAGAGTGCTGTTTTCTCAAAAGCAGAGTGTGTTTCTTGCAAGGCGAGTTGGCGTTTGTTTCCCAGTCCTAAACGGAGTTGAATCCCATGCAGTTTCTGGTCCTACGAGCAAGAGTTGTTTTCTGCTAAGAAGAGTCACTATTTCGCTCCCATGTCCATACACAGTGCAAATAGCACTCGCGTCTGTTCCCAGTAAGTACAGTGTATTGGAATGAAGAGAAGCTACTGTTCTTGTCAGTTTCCTAAGCAGAGTTGAACTAGATATGCTCCGTGTGTGTAGGAAGAATAGTTATTTTGTTCTGAGCAAGCTCACTGTTCTGGCCCTATAGGAAACACAGGAGAGTAGAAGAGTGCTGTTTTCTCAAAAGCAGAGTGTGTTTCTTGCAAGGCGAGCTGGCGTTTGTTTCCCAGACCTAAATGGAGTTGAATCCCATGCAGTTTCTGGTCCTACGAGCAAGAGTTGTTTTCTGCTAAGAAGAGTCACTATTGCGCTCCCATTGCCATACACAGTGCAAATAGCACTCGCGTCTGTTCCCAGCAAGTACAGTGTATTGGACTGAAGAGAAGCTACTGTTCTTGTCAGTTTCCTAAGCAGAGTTGAACTAGATATGCCCCGTGTGTGTAGGAAGCACAGTTCTTTTGTTCTGAGCAAGCTCAATGTTCTGGCCCTATAGGAAACACAGGAGAGTAGAAGAGTGCTGTTTTCTCAAAAGCAGAGTGTGTTTCTTGCAAGGCGAGCTAGCGTTTGTTTCCCAGTCCTAAACGGAGTTGAATCCCATGCAGTTTCTGGTCCTACGAGCAAGAGTTGTTTTCTGCTAAGAAGAGTCACTATTGCGCTCCCATTGCCATACACAGTGCAAATAGCACTCGCGTCTCTTCCCAGCAAGTACAGTGTATTGGACTGAAGAGAAGCTACTGTTCTTGTCAGTTTCCTAAGCAGAGTTGAACTAGATATGCCCCGTGTGTGTAGGAAGCACAGTTCTTTTGTTCTGAGCAAGCTCACTGTTCTGGCCCTATAGGAAACACAGGAGAGTAGAAGAGTGCTGTTTTCTCAAAAGCAGAGTGTGTTTCTTGCAAGGCGAGCTAGCGTTTGTTTCCCAGTCCTAAACGGAGTTGAATCCCATGCAGTTTCTGGTCCTACGAGCAAGAGTTGTTTTCTGCTAAGAAGAGTCACTATTGCGCTCCCATTGCCATACACAGTGCAAATAGCACTCGCGTCTGTTCCCAGCAAGTACAGTGTATTGGACTGAAGAGAAGCTACTGTTCTTGTCAGTTTCCTAAGCAGAGTTGAACTAGATATGCCCCGTGTGTGTAGGAAGCACAGTTCTTTTGTTCTGAGCAAGCTCAATGTTCTGGCCCTATAGGAAACACAGGAGAGTAGAAGAGTGCTGTTTTCTCAAAAGCAGAGTGTGTTTCTTGCAAGGCGAGCTAGCGTTTGTTTCCCAGTCCTAAACGGAGTTGAATCCCATGCAGTTTCTGGTCCTACGAGCAAGAGTTGTTTTCTGCTAAGAAGAGTCACTATTGCGCTCCCATTGCCATACACAGTGCAAATAGCACTCGCGTCTGTTCCCAGCAAGTACAGTGTATTGGACTGAAGAGAAGCTACTGTTCTTGTCAGTTTCCTAAGCAGAGTTGAACTAGATATGCCCCGTGTGTGTAGGAAGCACAGTTCTTTTGTTCTGAGCAAGCTCACTGTTCTGGCCCTATAGGAAACACAGGAGAGTAGAAGAGTGCTGTTTTCTCAAAAGCAGAGTGTGTTTCTTGCAAGGCGAGCTAGCGTTTGTTTCCCAGTCCTAAACGGAGTTGAATCCCATGCAGTTTCTGGTCCTACGAGCAAGAGTTGTTTTCTGCTAAGAAGAGTCACTATTGTGCTCCCATTGCCATACACAGTGCAAATAGCACTCGCGTCTGTTCCCAGCAAGTACAGTGTATTGGACTGAAGAGAAGCTACTGTTCTTGTCAGTGTCCTAAGCAGAGTTGAACTAGATATGCCCCGTGTGTGTAGGAAGCACAGTTCTTTTGTTCTGAGCAAGCTCAATGTTCTGGCCCTATAGGAAACACAGGAGAGTAGAAGAGTGCTGTTTTCTCAAAAGCAGAGTGTGTTTCTTGCAAGGCGAGCTAGCGTTTGTTTCCCAGTCCTAAACGGAGTTGAATCCCATGCAGTTTCTGCTCCTACAAGCAAGAGTTGTTTTCTGCTAAGAAGAGTCACTATTGTGCTCCCATTGCCATACACAGTGCAAATAGCACTCGCGTCTGTTCCCAGCAAGTACAGTGTATTGGACTGAAGAGAAGCTACTGTTCTTGTCAGTTTCCTAAGCAGAGTTGAACTAGATATGCCCCGTGTGTGTAGGAAGCACAGTTCTTTTGTTCTGAGCAAGCTCACTGTTCTGGCCCTATAGGAAACACAGGAGAGTAGAAGAGTGCTGTTTTCTCAAAAGCAGAGTGTGTTTCTTGCAAGGCGAGCTAGCGTTTGTTTCCCAGACCTAAATGGAGTTGAATCCCATGCAGTTTCTGGTCCTACGAGCAAGAGTTGTTTTCTGCTAAGAAGAGTCACTATTGCGCTCCCATTGCCATACACAGTGCAAATAGCACTGGCGTCTGTTCCCAGCAAGTACAGTGTATTGGACTGAAGAGAAGCTACTGTTCTTGTCAGTTTCCTAAGCAGAGTTGAACTAGATATGCCCCGTGTGTGTAGGAAGCACAGTTCTTTTGTTCTGAGCAAGCTCACTGTTCTGGCCCTATAGGAAACACAGGAGAGTAGAAGAGTGCTGTTTTCTCAAAAGCAGAGTGTGTTTCTTGCAAGGCGAGCTAGCGTTTGTTTCCCAGTCCTAAACGGAGTTGAATCCCATGCAGTTTCTGGTCCTACGAGCAAGAGTTGTTTTCTGCTAAGAAGAGTCACTATTGCGCTCCCATTGCCATACACAGTGCAAATAGCACTCGCGTCTGTTCCCAGCAAGTACAGTGTATTGGACTGAAGAGAAGCTACTGTTCTTGTCAGTTTCCTAAGCAGAGTTGAACTAGATATGCCCCGTGTGTGTAGGAAGCACAGTTCTTTTGTTCTGAGCAAGCTCACTGTTCTGGCCCTATAGGAAACACAGGAGAGTAGAAGAGTGCTGTTTTCTCAAAAGCAGAGTGTGTTTCTTGCAAGGCGAGCTGGCGTTTGTTTCCCAGACCTAAATGGAGTTGAATCCCATGCAGTTTCTGGTCCTACGAGCAAGAGTTGTTTTCTGCTAAGAAGAGTCACTATTGCGCTCCCATTGCCATACACAGTGCAAATAGCACTCGCGTCTGTTCCCAGCAAGTACAGTGTATTGGACTGAAGAGAAGCTACTGTTCTTGTCAGTTTCCTAAGCAGAGTTGAACTAGATATGCCCCGTGTGTGTAGGAAGCACAGTTCTTTTGTTCTGAGCAAGCTCAATGTTCTGGCCCTATAGGAAACACAGGAGAGTAGAAGAGTGCTGTTTTCTCAAAAGCAGAGTGTGTTTCTTGCAAGGCGAGCTAGCGTTTGTTTCCCAGTCCTAAACGGAGTTGAATCCCATGCAGTTTCTGGTCCTACGAGCAAGAGTTGTTTTCTGCTAAGAAGAGTCACTATTGCGCTCCCATTGCCATACACAGTGCAAATAGCACTCGCGTCTCTTCCCAGCAAGTACAGTGTATTGGACTGAAGAGAAGCTACTGTTCTTGTCAGTTTCCTAAGCAGAGTTGAACTAGATATGCCCCGTGTGTGTAGGAAGCACAGTTCTTTTGTTCTGAGCAAGCTCACTGTTCTGGCCCTATAGGAAACACAGGAGAGTAGAAGAGTGCTGTTTTCTCAAAAGCAGAGTGTGTTTCTTGCAAGGCGAGCTAGCGTTTGTTTCCCAGTCCTAAACGGAGTTGAATCCCATGCAGTTTCTGGTCCTACGAGCAAGAGTTGTTTTCTGCTAAGAAGAGTCACTATTGCGCTCCCATTGCCATACACAGTGCAAATAGCACTCGCGTCTGTTCCCAGCAAGTACAGTGTATTGGACTGAAGAGAAGCTACTGTTCTTGTCAGTTTCCTAAGCAGAGTTGAACTAGATATGCCCCGTGTGTGTAGGAAGCACAGTTCTTTTGTTCTGAGCAAGCTCAATGTTCTGGCCCTATAGGAAACACAGGAGAGTAGAAGAGTGCTGTTTTCTCAAAAGCAGAGTGTGTTTCTTGCAAGGCGAGCTAGCGTTTGTTTCCCAGTCCTAAACGGAGTTGAATCCCATGCAGTTTCTGGTCCTACGAGCAAGAGTTGTTTTCTGCTAAGAAGAGTCACTATTGCGCTCCCATTGCCATACACAGTGCAAATAGCACTCGCGTCTGTTCCCAGCAAGTACAGTGTATTGGACTGAAGAGAAGCTACTGTTCTTGTCAGTTTCCTAAGCAGAGTTGAACTAGATATGCCCCGTGTGTGTAGGAAGCACAGTTCTTTTGTTCTGAGCAAGCTCACTGTTCTGGCCCTATAGGAAACACAGGAGAGTAGAAGAGTGCTGTTTTCTCAAAAGCAGAGTGTGTTTCTTGCAAGGCGAGCTAGCGTTTGTTTCCCAGTCCTAAACGGAGTTGAATCCCATGCAGTTTCTGGTCCTACGAGCAAGAGTTGTTTTCTGCTAAGAAGAGTCACTATTGTGCTCCCATTGCCATACACAGTGCAAATAGCACTCGCGTCTGTTCCCAGCAAGTACAGTGTATTGGACTGAAGAGAAGCTACTGTTCTTGTCAGTGTCCTAAGCAGAGTTGAACTAGATATGCCCCGTGTGTGTAGGAAGCACAGTTCTTTTGTTCTGAGCAAGCTCAATGTTCTGGCCCTATAGGAAACACAGGAGAGTAGAAGAGTGCTGTTTTCTCAAAAGCAGAGTGTGTTTCTTGCAAGGCGAGCTAGCGTTTGTTTCCCAGTCCTAAACGGAGTTGAATCCCATGCAGTTTCTGCTCCTACAAGCAAGAGTTGTTTTCTGCTAAGAAGAGTCACTATTGTGCTCCCATTGCCATACACAGTGCAAATAGCACTCGCGTCTGTTCCCAGCAAGTACAGTGTATTGGACTGAAGAGAAGCTACTGTTCTTGTCAGTTTCCTAAGCAGAGTTGAACTAGATATGCCCCGTGTGTGTAGGAAGCACAGTTCTTTTGTTCTGAGCAAGCTCACTGTTCTGGCCCTATAGGAAACACAGGAGAGTAGAAGAGTGCTGTTTTCTCAAAAGCAGAGTGTGTTTCTTGCAAGGCGAGCTAGCGTTTGTTTCCCAGACCTAAATGGAGTTGAATCCCATGCAGTTTCTGGTCCTACGAGCAAGAGTTGTTTTCTGCTAAGAAGAGTCACTATTGCGCTCCCATTGCCATACACAGTGCAAATAGCACTGGCGTCTGTTCCCAGCAAGTACAGTGTATTGGACTGAAGAGAAGCTACTGTTCTTGTCAGTTTCCTAAGCAGAGTTGAACTAGATATGCCCCGTGTGTGTAGGAAGCACAGTTCTTTTGTTCTGAGCAAGCTCACTGTTCTGGCCCTATAGGAAACACAGGAGAGTAGAAGAGTGCTGTTTTCTCAAAAGCAGAGTGTGTTTCTTGCAAGGCGAGCTAGCGTTTGTTTCCCAGTCCTAAACGGAGTTGAATCCCATGCAGTTTCTGGTCCTACGAGCAAGAGTTGTTTTCTGCTAAGAAGAGTCACTATTGCGCTCCCATTGCCATACACAGTGCAAATAGCACTCGCGTCTGTTCCCAGCAAGTACAGTGTATTGGACTGAAGAGAAGCTACTGTTCTTGTCAGTTTCCTAAGCAGAGTTGAACTAGATATGCCCCGTGTGTGTAGGAAGCACAGTTCTTTTGTTCTGAGCAAGCTCACTGTTCTGGCCCTATAGGAAACACAGGAGAGTAGAAGAGTGCTGTTTTCTCAAAAGCAGAGTGTGTTTCTTGCAAGGCGAGCTAGCGTTTGTTTCCCAGTCCTAAACGGAGTTGAATCCCATGCAGTTTCTGGTCCTACGAGCAAGAGTTGTTTTCTGCTAAGAAGAGTCACTATTGCGCTCCCATTGCCATACACAGTGCAAATAGCACTCGCGTCTGTTCCCAGCAAGTACAGTGTATTGGACTGAAGAGAAGCTACTGTTCTTGTCAGTTTCCTAAGCAGAGTTGAACTAGATATGCCCCGTGTGTGTAGGAAGCACAGTTCTTTTGTTCTGAGCAAGCTCACTGTTCTGGCCCTATAGGAAACACAGGAGAGTAGAAGAGTGCTGTTTTCTCAAAAGCAGAGTGTGTTTCTTGCAAGGCGAGCTAGCGTTTGTTTCCCAGTCCTAAACGGAGTTGAATCCCATGCAGTTTCTGGTCCTACGAGCAAGAGTTGTTTTCTGCTAAGAAGAGTCACTATTGCGCTCCCATTGCCATACACAGTGCAAATAGCACTCGCGTCTGTTCCCAGCAAGTACAGTGTATTGGACTGAAGAGAAGCTACTGTTCTTGTCAGTGTCCTAAGCAGAGTTGAACTAGATATGCCCCGTGTGTGTAGGAAGCACAGTTCTTTTGTTCTGAGCAAGCTCAATGTTCTGGCCCTATAGGAAACACAGGAGAGTAGAAGAGTGCTGTTTTCTCAAAAGCAGAGTGTGTTTCTTGCAAGGCGAGCTAGCGTTTGTTTCCCAGTCCTAAACGGAGTTGAATCCCATGCAGTTTCTGCTCCTACAAGCAAGAGTTGTTTTCTGCTAAGAAGAGACACTATTGCGCTCCCATTGCCATACACAGTGCAAATAGCACTCGCGTCTGTTCCCAGCAAGTACAGTGTATTGGACTGAAGAGAAGCTACTGTTCTTGTCAGTTTCCTAAGCAGAGTTGAACTAGATATGCCCCGTGTGTGTAGGAAGCACAGTTCTTTTGTTCTGAGCAAGCTCACTGTTCTGGCCCTATAGGAAACACAGGAGAGTAGAAGAGTGCTGTTTTCTCAAAAGCAGAGTGTGTTTCTTGCAAGGCGAGCTAGCGTTTGTTTCCCAGTCCTAAACGGAGTTGAATCCCATGCAGTTTCTGGTCCTACGAGCAAGAGTTGTTTTCTGCTAAGAAGAGTCACTATTGCGCTCCCATTGCCATACACAGTGCAAATAGCACTCGCGTCTGTTCCCAGCAAGTACAGTGTATTGGACTGAAGAGAAGCTACTGTTCTTGTCAGTTTCCTAAGCAGAGTTGAACTAGATATGCCCCGTGTGTGTAGGAAGCACAGTTCTTTTGTTCTGAGCAAGCTCAATGTTCTGGCCCTATAGGAAACACAGGAGAGTAGAAGAGTGCTGTTTTCTCAAAAGCAGAGTGTGTTTCTTGCAAGGCGAGCTAGCGTTTGTTTCCCAGTCCTAAACGGAGTTGAATCCCATGCAGTTTCTGGTCCTACGAGCAAGAGTTGTTTTCTGCTAAGAAGAGTCACTATTGCGCTCTCATTGCCATACACAGTGCAAATAGCACTCGCGTCTGTTCCCAGCAAGTACAGTGTATTGGACTGAAGAGAAGCTACTGTTCTTGTCAGTTTCCTAAGCAGAGTTGAACTAGATATGCCCCGTGTGTAGGAAGCACAGTTCTTTTGTTCTGAGCAAGCTCAATGTTCTGGCCCTATAGGAAACACAGGAGAGTAGAAGAGTGCTGTTTTCTCAAAAGCAGAGTGTGTTTCTTGCAAGGCGAGCTAGCGTTTGTTTCCCAGTCCTAAACGGAGTTGAATCCCATGCAGTTTCTGGTCCTACGAGCAAGAGTTGTTTTCTGCAAAGAAGAGTCACTATTGCGCTCCCATTGCCATACACAATGCAAATAGCACTCGCGTCTGTTCCCAGCAAGTACAGTGTATTGGACTGAAGAGAAGCTACTGTTCTTGTCAGTTTCCTAAGCAGAGTTGAACTAGATATGCCCCGTGTGTGTAGGAAGCACAGTTCTTTTGTTCTGAGCAAGCTCACTGTTCTGGCCCTACAGGAAACACAGGAGAGTAGAAGAGTGCTGTTTTCTCAAAAGCAGAGTGTGTTTCTTGCAAGGCGAGCTAGTGTTTGTTTCCCAGTCCTAAACGGAGTTGAATCCCATGCTGTTTCTGGTCCTACGAGCAAGAGTTGTTTTCTGCTAAGAAGAGTCACTATTGCGCTCCCATTGCCATACACAGTGCAAATAGCACTCGCATCTGTTCCCAGCAAGTACAGTGTATTGGACTGAAGAGAAGCTACTGTTCTTGTCAGTTTCCTAAGCAGAGTTGAACTAGATATGCCCCGTGTGTGTAGGAAGCACAGTTCTTTTGTTCTGAGCAAGCTCAATGTTCTGGCCCTATAGGAAACACAGGAGAGTAGAAGAGTGCTGTTTTCTCAAAAGCAGAGTGTGTTTCTTGCAAGGCGAGCTAGCGTTTGTTTCCCAGTCCTAAACGGAGTTGAATCCCATGCAGTTTCTGGTCCTACGAGCAAGAGTTGTTTTCTGCTAAGAAGAGTCACTATTGCGCTCCCATTGCCATACACAGTACAAATAGCACTCGCGTCTGTTCCCAGCAAGTACAGTGTATTGGACTGAAGAGAAGCTACTGTTCTTGTCAGTTTCCTAAGCAGAGTTGAACTAGATATGCCCCGTGTGTGTAGGAAGCACAGTTCTTTTGTTCTGAGCAAGCTCAATGTTCTGGCCCTATAGGAAACACAGGAGAGTAGAAGAGTGCTGTTTTCTCAAAAGCAGAGTGTGTTTCTTGCAAGGCGAGCTAGCGTTTGTTTCCCAGTCCTAAACGGAGTTGAATCCCATGCAGTTTCTGGTCCTACAAGCAAGAGTTGTTTTCTGCTAAGAAGAGTCACTATTGCGCTCCCATTGCCATACACAGTGCAAATAGCACTCGCGTCTGTTCCCAGCAAGTACAGTGTATTGGACTGAAGAGAAGCTACTGTTCTTGTCAGTGTCCTAAGCAGAGTTGAACTAGATATGCCCCGTGTGTGTAGGAAGCACAGTTCTTTTGTTCTGAGCAAGCTCAATGTTCTGGCCCTATAGGAAACACAGGAGAGTAGAAGAGTGCTGTTTTCTCAAAAGCAGAGTGTGTTTCTTGCAAGGCGAGCTAGCGTTTGTTTCCCAGTCCTAAACGGAGTTGAATCCCATGCAGTTTCTGGTCCTACGAGCAAGAGTTGTTTTCTGCTAAGAAGAGTCACTATTGTGCTCCCATTGCCATACACAGTGCAAATAGCACTCGCGTCTCTTCCCAGCAAGTACAGTGTATTGGACTGAAGAGAAGCTACTGTTCTTGTCAGTTTCCTAAGCAGAGTTGAACTAGATATGCCCCGTGTGTGTAGGAAGCACAGTTCTTTTGTTCTGAGCAAGCTCAATGTTCTGGCCCTATAGGAAACACAGGAGAGTAGAAGAGTGCTGTTTTCTCAAAAGCAGAGTGTGTTTCTTGCAAGGCGAGCTAGCGTTTGTTTCCCAGTCCTAAACGGAGTTGAATCCCATGCAGTTTCTGGTCCTACGAGCAAGAGTTGTTTTCTGCTAAGAAGAGTCACTATTGCGCTCTCATTGCCATACACAGTGCAAATAGCACTCGCGTCTGTTCCCAGCAAGTACAGTGTATTGGACTGAAGAGAAGCTACTGTTCTTGTCAGTTTCCTAAGCAGAGTTGAACTAGATATGCCCCGTGTGTGTAGGAAGCACAGTTCTTTTGTTCTGAGCAAGCTCAATGTTCTGGCCCTATAGGAAACACAGGAGAGTAGAAGAGTGCTGTTTTCTCAAAAGCAGAGTGTGTTTCTTGCAAGGCGAGCTAGCGTTTGTTTCCCAGTCCTAAACGGAGTTGAATCCCATGCAGTTTCTGGTCCTACGAGCAAGAGTTGTTTTCTGCTAAGAAGAGTCACTATTGCGCTCCCATTGCCATACACAGTGCAAATAGCACTCGCGTCTGTTCCCAGCAAGTACAGTGTATTGGACTGAAGAGAAGCTACTGTTCTTGTCAGTTTCCTAAGCAGAGTTGAACTAGATATGCCCCGTGTGTGTAGGAAGCACAGTTCTTTTGTTCTGAGCAAGCTCAATGTTCTGGCCCTATTGGAAACACAGGAGAGTAGAAGAGTGCTGTTTTCTCAAAAGCAGAGTGTGTTTCTTGCAAGGCGAGCTAGCGTTTGTTTCCCAGTCCTAAACGGAGTTGAATCCCATGCAGTTTCTGGTCCTACGAGCAAGAGTTGTTTTCTGCAAAGAAGAGTCACTATTGCGCTCCCATTGCCATACACAATGCAAATAGCACTCGCGTCTGTTCCCAGCAAGTACAGTGTATTGGACTGAAGAGAAGCTACTGTTCTTGTCAGTTTCCTAAGCAGAGTTGAACTAGATATGCCCCGTGTGTGTAGGAAGCACAGTTCTTTTGTTCTGAGCAAGCTCACTGTTCTGGCCCTACAGGAAACACAGGAGAGTAGAAGAGTGCTGTTTTCTCAAAAGCAGAGTGTGTTTCTTGCAAGGCGAGCTAGCGTTTGTTTCCCAGTCCTAAATGGAGTTGAATCCCATGCTGTTTCTGGTCCTACGAGCAAGAGTTGTTTTCTGCTAAGAAGAGTCACTATTGCGCTCCCATTGCCATACACAGTGCAAATAGCACTCGCATCTGTTCCCAGCAAGTACAGTGTATTGGACTGAAGAGAAGCTACTGTTCTTGTCAGTTTCCTAAGCAGAGTTGAACTAGATATGCCCCGTGTGTGTAGGAAGCACAGTTCTTTTGTTCTGAGCAAGCTCAATGTTCTGGCCCGATAGGAAACACAGGAGAGTAGAAGAGTGCTGTTTTCTCAAAAGCAGAGTGTGTTTCTTGCAAGGCGAGCTAGCGTTTGTTTCCCAGTCCTAAACGGAGTTGAATCCCATGCAGTTTCTGGTCCTACGAGCAAGAGTTGTTTTCTGCTAAGAAGAGTCACTATTGCGCTCCCATTGCCATACACAGTACAAATAGCACTCGCGTCTGTTCCCAGCAAGTACAGTGTATTGGACTGAAGAGAAGCTACTGTTCTTGTCAGTTTCCTAAGCAGAGTTGAACTAGATATGCCCCGTGTGTGTAGGAAGCACAGTTCTTTTGTTCTGAGCAAGCTCACTGTTCTGGCCCTATAGGAAACACAGGAGAGTAGAAGAGTGCTGTTTTCTCAAAAGCAGAGTGTGTTTCTTGCAAGGCGAGCTAGCGTTTGTTTCCCAGTCCTAAACGGAGTTGAATCCCATGCAGTTTCTGGTCCTACGAGCAAGAGTTGTTTTCTGCAAAGAAGAGTCACTATTGCGCTCCCATTGCCATACACAATGCAAATAGCACTCGCGTCTGTTCCCAGCAAGTACAGTGTATTGGACTGAAGAGAAGCTACTGTTCTTGTCAGTTTCCTAAGCAGAGTTGAACTAGATATGCCCCGTGTGTAGGAAGCACAGTTCTTTTGTTCTGAGCAAGCTCACTGTTCTGGCCCTATAGGAAACACAGGAGAGTAGAAGACTGCTGTTTTCTCAAAAGCAGAGTGTGTTTCTTGCAAGGCGAGCTAGCGTTTGTTTCCCAGTCCTAAACGGAGTTGAATCCCATGCAGTTTCTGGTCCTACGAGCAAGAGTTGTTTTCTGCTAAGAAGAGTCACTATTGCGCTCCCATTGCCATACACAGTGCAAATAGCACTCGCGTCTGTTCCCAGCAAGTACAGTGTATTGGACTGAAGAGAAGCTACTGTTCTTGTCAGTTTCCTAAGCAGAGTTGAACTAGATATGCCCCGTGTGTGTAGGAAGCACAGTTCTTTTGTTCTGAACAAGCTCACTGTTCTGGCCCTATAGGAAACACAGGAGAGTAGAAGAGTGCTGTTTTCTCAAAAGCAGAGTGTGTTTCTTGCAAGGCGAGCTGGCGTTTGTTTCCCAGTCCTAAATGGAGTTGAATCCCATGCAGTTTCTGGTCCTACGATCAAGAGTTGTTTTCTGCTAAGAAGAGTCACTATTGCGCTCCCATTGCCATACACAGTGCAAATAGCACTCGCGTCTGTTCCCAGCAAGTACAGTGTATTGGACTGAAGAGAAGCTACTGTTCTTGTCAGTTTCCTAAGCAGAGTTGAACTAGATATGCCCCGTGTGTGTAGGAAGCACAGTTCTTTTGTTCTGAGCAAGCTCACTGTTCTGGCCCTATAGGAAACACAGGAGAGTAGAAGAGTGCTCTTTTCTCAAAAGCAGAGTGTGTTTCTTGCAAGGCAAGCTAGCGTTTGTTTCCCAGTCCTAAACGGAGTTGAATCCCATGCAGTTTCTGGTCCTACGAGCAAGAGTTGTTTTCTGCTAAGAAGAGTCACTATTGCGCTCCCATTGCCATACACAGTGCAAATAGCACTCGCGTCTGTTCCCAGCAAGTACAGTGTATTGGACTGAAGAGAAGCTACTGTTCTTGTCAGTTTCCTAAGCAGAGTTGAACTAGATATGCCCCGTGTGTGTAGGAAGAATAGTTCTTTTGTTCTGAGCAAGCTCACTGTTCTGGCCCTATAGGAAACACAGGAGAGTAGAAGAGTGCTGTTTTCTCAAAAGCAGAGTGTGTTTCTTGCAAGGCGAGCTGGCGTTTGTTTCCCAGACCTAAATGGAGTTGAATCCCATGCAGTTTCTGGTCCTACGAGCAAGAGTTGTTTTCTGCTAAGAAGAGTCACTATTTCGCTCCCATTGCCATACACAGTGCAAATAGCACTCGCGTCTGTTCCCAGCAAGTACAGTGTATTGGACTGAAGAGAAGCTACTGTTCTTGTCAGTTTCCTAAGCAGAGTTGAACTAGATATGCCCCGTGTGTGTAGGAAGCACAGTTCTTTTGTTCTGAGCAAGCTCACTGTTCTGGCCCTATAGGAAACACAGGAGAGTAGAAGAGTGCTGTTTTCTCAAAAGCAGAGTGTGTTTCTTGCAAGGCGAGCTAGCGTTTGTTTCCCAGTCCTAAACGGAGTTGAATCCCATGCAGTTTCTGGTCCTACGAGCAAGAGTTGTTTTCTGCTTAGAAGAGTCACTATTGCGCTCCCATTGCCATACACAGTGCAAATAGCACTCGCGTCTGTTCCCAGCAAGTACAGTGTATTGGACTGAAGAGAAGCTACTGTTCTTGTCAGTTTCCTAAGCAGAGTTGAACTAGATATGCCCCGTGTGTGTAGGAAGCACAGTTCTTTTGTTCTGAGCAAGCTCGATGTTCTGGCCCTATAGGAAACACAGGAGAGTAGAAGAGTGCTGTTTTCTCAAAAGCAGAGTGTGTTTCTTGCAAGGCGAGCTAGCGTTTGTTTCCCAGTCCTAAACGGAGTTGAATCCCATGCAGTTTCTGGTCCTACGAGCAAGAGTTGTTTTCTGCTAAGAAGAGTCACTATTGCGCTCCCATTGCCATACACAGTGCAAATAGCACTGGCGTCTGTTCCCAGCAAGTACAGTGTATTGGACTGAAGAGAAGCTACTGTTCTTGTCAGTTTCCTAAGCAGAGTTGAACTAGATATGCCCCGTGTGTGTAGGAAGCACAGTTCTTTTGTTCTGAGCAAGCTCACTGTTCTGGCCCTATAGGAAACACAGGAGAGTAGAAGAGTGCTGTTTTCTCAAAAGCAGAGTGTGTTTCTTGCAAGGCGAGCTAGCGTTTGTTTCCCAGTCCTAAACGGAGTTGAATCCCATGCAGTTTCTGGTCCTACGAGCAAGAGTTGTTTTCTGCTAAGAAGAGTCACTATTGCGCTCCCATTGCCATACACAGTGCAAATAGCACTCGTGTCTGTTCCCAGCAAGTACAGAGTATTGAACTGAAGAGAAGCTACTGTTCCTGTCAGTTTCCTAAGCAGAGTTGAACTAGATATGCCCCGTGTGTGTAGGAAGCACAGTTCTTTTGTTCTGAGCAAGCTCAATGTTCTGGCCCTATAGGAAACACAGGAGAGTAGAAGAGTGCTGTTTTCTCAAAAGCAGAGTGTGTTTCTTGCAAGGCGAGCTAGCGTTTGTTTCCCAGTTTTAAACGGAGTTGAATCCCATGCAGTTTCTGGTCCTATGAGCAAGAGTTTTTTTCTGCTAAGAAAAGTCACTATTGTGCTCCCATTGCCATACACAGTGCAAATAGCACTCGCGTCTGTTCCCAGCAAGTACAGTGTATTGGACTGAAGAGAAGCTACTGTTCTTGTCAGTTTCCTAAGCAGAGTTGAACTAGATATGCCCCGTGTGTGTAGGAAGCACAGTTCTTTTGTTCTGAGCAAGCTCACTGTTCTGGCCCTATAAAAAACACAGGAGAGTAGAAGAGTGCTGTTTTCTCAAAAGCAGAGTGTGTTTCATGCAAGGCGAGCTAGTGTTTGTTTCCCAGTCCTAAACGGAGTTGAATCCCATGCAGTTTCTGGTCCTACGAGCAAGAGTTGTTTTCTGCTAAGAAGAGTCACTATTGTGCTCCCATTGCCATACACAGTGCAAATAGCACTCGCGTCTGTTCCCAGCAAGTACAGTGTATTGGACTGAAGAGAAGCTACTGTTCTTGTCAGTTTCCTAAGCAGAGTTGAACTAGATATGCCCCGTGTGTGTAGGAAGAACAGTTCTTTTGTTCTGAGCAAGCTCACTGTTCTGGCCCTATAGGAAACACAGGAGAGTAGAAGAGTGCTGTTTTCTCAAAAGCAGAGTGTGTTTCTTGCAAGGCGAGCTAGCATTTGTTTCCCAGTCCTAAACGGAGTTGAATCCCATGCAGTTTCTGGTCCTACGAGCAAGAGTTGTTTTCTGCTAAGAAGAGTCACTATTGCGCTCCCATTGCCATACACAGTGCAAATAGCACTCGCGTCTGTTCCCAGCAAGTGCAGTGTATTGGACTGAAGAGAAGCTACTGTTCTTGTCAGTTTCCTAAGCAGAGTTGAACTAGATATGCCCCGTGTGTGTGGGAAGCACAGTTCTTTTGTTCTGAGCAAGCTCACTGTTCTGGCCCTATAAAAAACACAGGAGAGTAGAAGAGTGCTGTTTTCTCAAAAGCAGAGTGTGTTTCATGCAAGGCGAGCTAGTGTTTGTTTCCCAGTCCTAAACGGAGTTGAATCCCATGCAGTTTCTGGTCCTACAAGCAAGAGTTGTTTTCTGCTAAGAAGAGTCACTATTGTGCTCCCATTGCCATACACAGTGCAAATAGCACTCGCGTCTGTTCCCAGCAAGTACAGTGTATTGGACTGAAGAGAAGCTACTGTTCTTGTCATTTTCCAAGCAGAGTTGAACTAGATATGCCCCGTGTGTGTAGGAAGAACAGTTCTTTTGTTCTGAGCAAGCTCACTGTTCTGGCCCTATAGGAAACACAAATGAGTAGAAGAGTGCTGTTTTCTCAAAAGCAGAGTGTGTTTCTTGCAAGGCGAGCTAGCATTTGTTTCCCAGTCCTAAACGGAGTTGAATCCCATGCAGTTTCTGGTCCTACGAGCAAGAGTTGTTTTCTGCTAAGAAGAGTCACTATTGCGCTCCCATTGCCATACACAGTGCAAATAGCACTCGCGTCTGTTCCCAGCAAGTACAGTGTATTGGACTGAAGAGAAGCTACTGTTCTTGTCAGTGTCCTAAGCAGAGTTGAACTAGATATGCCCCGTGTGTGTAGGAAGCACAGTTCTTTTGTTCTGAGCAAGCTCACTGTTCTGGCCCTATAGGAAACACAGGAGAGTAGAAGAGTGCTGTTTTCTCAAAAGCAGAGTGTGTTTCTTGCAAGGCGAGCTAGCGTATGTTTCCCAGTCCTAAACGGAGTTGAATCCCATGCAGTTTCTGGTCCTACGAGCAAGAGTTGTTTTCTGCTAAGAAGAGTCACTATTGCGCTCCCATTGCCATACACAGTGCAAATAGCACTGGCGTCTGTTCCCAGCAAGTACAGTGTATTGGACTGAAGAGAAGCTACTGTTCTTGTCAGTTTCCTAAGCAGAGTTGAACTAGATATGCCCCGTGTGTGTAGGAAGCACAGTTCTTTTGTTCTGAGCAAGCTCACTGTTCTGGCCCTATAGGAAACACAGGAGAGTAGAAGAGTGCTGTTTTCTCAAAAGCAGAGTGTGTTTCTTGCAAGGCGAGCTAGCGTTTGTTTCCCAGTCCTAAACGGAGTTGAATCCCATGCAGTTTCTGGTCCTACGAGCAAGAGTTGTTTTCTGCTAAGAAGAGTCACTATTGCGCTCCCATTGCCATACACAGTGCAAATAGCACTCGCGTCTGTTCCCAGCAAGTACAGTGTATTGGACTGAAGAGAAGCTACTGTTCTTGTCAGTTTCCTAAGCAGAGTTGAACTAGATATGCCCCGTGTGTGTAGGAAGCACAGTTCTTTTGTTCTGAGCAAGCTCACTGTTCTGGCCCTATAGGAAACACAGGAGAGTAGAAGAGTGCTGTTTTCTCAAAAGCAGAGTGTGTTTCTTGCAAGGCGAGCTAGCGTTTGTTTCCCAGTCCTAAACGGAGTTGAATCCCATGCAGTTTCTGGTCCTACGAGCAAGAGTTGTTTTCTGCTAAGAAGAGTCACTATTGCGCTCCCATTGCCATACACAGTGCAAATAGCACTCGCGTCTGTTCCCAGCAAGTACAGAGTATTGAACTGAAGAGAAGCTACTGTTCCTGTCAGTTTCCTAAGCAGAGTTGAACTAGATATGCCCCGTGTGTGTAGGAAGCACAGTTCTTTTGTTCTGAGCAAGCTCAATGTTCTGGCCCTATAGGAAACACAGGAGAGTAGAAGAGTGCTCTTTTCTCAAAAGCAGAGTGTGTTTCTTGCAAGGCGAGCTAGCGTTTGTTTCCCAGTCCTAAACGGAGTTGAATCCCATGCAGTTTCTGGTCCTACGAGCAAGAGTTGTTTTCTGCTAAGAAGAGTCACTATTGCGCTCCCATTGCCATACACAGTGCAAATAGCACTGGCGTCTGTTCCCAGCAAGTACAGTGTATTGGACTGAAGAGAAGCTACTGTTCTTGTCAGTTTCCTAAGCAGAGTTGAACTAGATATGCCCCGTGTGTGTAGGAAGCACAGTCCTTTTGTTCTGAGCAAGCTCACTGTTCTGGCCCTATAGGAAACACAGGAGAGTAGAAGAGTGCTGTTTTCTCAAAAGCAGAGTGTGTTTCTTGCAAGGCGAGCTGGCGTTTGTTTCCCAGTCCTAAATGGAGTTGAATCCCATGCAGTTTCTGCTCCTACGAGCAAGAGTTGTTTTCTGCTAAGAAGAGTCACTATTGCGCTCCCATTGCCATACACAGTGCAAATAGCACTCGCGTCTGTTCCCAGCAAGTACAGTGTATTGGACTGAAGAGAAGCTACTGTTCTTGTCAGTTTCCTAAGCAGAGTTGAACTAGATATGCCCCGTGTGTGTAGGAAGCACAGTTCTTTTGTTCTGAGCAAGCTCAATGTTCTGGCCCTATAGGAAACACAGGAGAGTAGAAGAGTGCTGTTTTCTCAAAAGCAGAGTGTGTTTCTTGCAAGGCGAGCTAGCGTTTGTTTCCCAGTCCTAAACGGAGTTGAATCCCATGCAGTTTCTGGTCCTACGAGCAAGAGTTGTTTTCTGCTAAGAAGAGTCACTATTGCGCTCCCATTGCCATACACAGTGCAAATAGCACTCGCGTCTGTTCCCAGCAAGTACAGTGTATTGGACTGAAGAGAAGCTACTGTTCTTGTCAGTTTCCTAAGCAGAGTTGAACTAGATATGCCCCGTGTGTGTAGGAAGCACAGTTCTTTTGTTCTGAGCAAGCTCACTGTTCTGGCCCTATAGGAAACACAGGAGAGTAGAAGAGTGCTGTTTTCTCAAAAGCAGAGTGTGTTTCTTGCAAGGCGAGCTAGCGTTTGTTTCCCAGTCCTAAACGGAGTTGAATCCCATGCAGTTTCTGGTCCTACGAGCAAGAGTTGTTTTCTGCTAAGAAGAGTCACTATTGTGCTCCCATTGCCATACACAGTGCAAATAGCACTCGCGTCTGTTCCCAGCAAGTACAGTGTATTGGACTGAAGAGAAGCTACTGTTCTTGTCAGTTTCCTAAGCAGAGTTGAACTAGATATGCCCCGTGTGTGTAGGAAGCACAGTCCTTTTGTTCTGAGCAAGCTCACTGTTCTGGCCCTATAGGAAACACAGGAGAGTAGAAGAGTGCTGTTTTCTCAAAAGCAGAGTGTGTTTCTTGCAAGGCAAGCTGGCGTTTGTTTCCCAGTCCTAAATGGAGTTGAATCCCATGCAGTTTCTGCTCCTACGAGCAAGAGTTGTTTTCTGCTAAGAAGAGTCACTATTGCGCTCCCATTGCCATACACAGTGCAAATAGCACTCGCGTCTGTTCCCAGCAAGTACAGTGTATTGGACTGAAGAGAAGCTACTGTTCTTGTCAGTTTCCTAAGCAGAGTTGAACTAGATATGCCCCGTGTGTGTAGGAAGCACAGTTCTTTTGTTCTGAGCAAGCTCACTGTTCTGGCCCTATAGGAAACACAGGAGAGTAGAAGAGTGCTGTTTTCTCAAAAGCAGAGTGTGTTTCTTGCAAGGCGAGCTAGCGTTTGTTTCCCAGTCCTAAACGGAGTTGAATCCCATGCAGTTTCTGGTCCTACAAGCAAGAGTTGTTTTCTGCTAAGAAGAGTCACTATTGCGCTCCCATTGCCATACACAGTGCAAATAGCACTCGCCTTTATTCCCAGCAAGTACAGTGTATTGGACTGAAGAGAAGCTACTGTTCTTGTCAGTTTCCTAAGCAGAGTTGAACTAGATATGCCCCGTGTGTGTAGGAAGCACAGTTCTTTTGTTCTGAGCAAGCTCACTGTTCTGGCCCTATAGGAAACACAGGAGAGTAGAAGAGTGCTGTTTTCTCAAAAGCAGAGTGTGTTTCTTGCAAGGCGAGCTAGCGTTTGTTTCCCAGTCCTAAACGGAGTTGAATCCCATGCAGTTTCTGGTCCTACGAGCAAGAGTTGTTTTCTGCTAAGAAGAGTCACTATTGCGCTCCCATTGCCATACACAGTGCAAATAGCACTCGCGTCTGTTCCCAGCAAGTACAGTGTATTGGACTGAAGAGAAGCTACTGTTCTTGTCAGTTTCCTAAGCAGAGTTGAACTAGATATGCCCCGTGTGTGTAGGAAGCACAGTTCTTTTGTTCTGAGCAAGCTCACTGTTCTGGCCCTATAGGAAACACAGGAGAGTAGAAGAGTGCTGTTTTCTCAAAAGCAGAGTGTGTTTCTTGCAAGGCGAGCTAGCGTTTGTTTCCCAGTTTTAAACGGAGTTGAATCCCATGCAGTTTCTGGTCCTATGAGCAAGAGTTTTTTTCTGCTAAGAAAAGTCACTATTGCGCTCCCATTGCCATACACAGTGCAAATAGCACTCGCGTCTCTTCCCAGCAAGTACAGTGTATTGGACTGAAGAGAAGCTACTGTTCTTGTCAGTTTCCTAAGCAGAGTTGAACTAGATATGCCCCGTGTGTGTAGGAAGCACAGTTCTTTTGTTCTGAGCAAGCTCACTGTTCTGGCCCTATAAAAAACACAGGAGAGTAGAAGAGTGCTGTTTTCTCAAAAGCAGAGTGTGTTTCATGCAAGGCGAGCTAGTGTTTGTTTCCCAGTCCTAAACGGAGTTGAATCCCATGCAGTTTCTGGTCCTACGAGCAAGAGTTGTTTTCTGCTAAGAAGAGTCACTATTGTGCTCCCATTGCCATACACAGTGCAAATAGCACTCGCGTCTGTTCCCAGCAAGTACAGTGTATTGGACTGAAGAGAAGCTACTGTTCTTGTCAGTTTCCTAAGCAGAGTTGAACTAGATATGCCCCGTGTGTGTAGGAAGAACAGTTCTTTTGTTCTGAGCAAGCTCACTGTTCTGGCCCTATAGGAAACACAGGAGAGTAGAAGAGTGCTGTTTTCTCAAAAGCAGAGTGTGTTTCTTGCAAGGCGAGCTAGCATTTGTTTCCCAGTCCTAAACGGAGTTGAATCCCATGCAGTTTCTGGTCCTACGAGCAAGAGTTGTTTTCTGCTAAGAAGAGTCACTATTGTGCTCCCATTGCCATACACAGTGCAAATAGCACTCGCGTCTGTTCCCAGCAAGTACAGTGTATTGGACTGAAGAGAAGCTACTGTTCTTGTCAGTGTCCTAAGCAGAGTTGAACTAGATATGCCCCGTGTGTGTAGGAAGCACAGTTCTTTTGTTCTGAGCAAGCTCACTGTTCTGGCCCTATAGGAAACACAGGAGAGTAGAAGAGTGCTGTTTTCTCAAAAGCAGAGTGTGTTTCTTGCAAGGCGAGCTAGCGTTTGTTTCCCAGTCCTAAACGGAGTTGAATCCCATGCAGTTTCTGGTCCTACGAGCAAGAGTTGTTTTCTGCTAAGAAGAGTCACTATTGCGCTCCCATTGCCATACACAGTGCAAATAGCACTGGCGTCTGTTCCCAGCAAGTACAGTGTATTGGACTGAAGAGAAGCTACTGTTCTTGTCAGTTTCCTAAGCAGAGTTGAACTAGATATGCCCCGTGTGTGTAGGAAGCACAGTTCTTTTGTTCTGAGCAAGCTCACTGTTCTGGCCCTATAGGAAACACAGGAGAGTAGAAGAGTGCTGTTTTCTCAAAAGCAGAGTGTGTTTCTTGCAAGGCGAGCTAGCGTTTGTTTCCCAGTCCTAAACGGAGTTGAATCCCATGCAGTTTCTGGTCCTACGAGCAAGAGTTGTTTTCTGCTAAGAAGAGTCACTATTGCGCTCCCATTGCCATACACAGTGCAAATAGCACTCGTGTCTGTTCCCAGCAAGTACAGAGTATTGAACTGAAGAGAAGCTACTGTTCCTGTCAGTTTCCCAAGCAGAGTTGAACTAGATATGCCCCGTGTGTGTAGGAAGCACAGTTCTTTTGTTCTGAGCAAGCTCAATGTTCTGGCCCTATAGGAAACACAGGAGAGTAGAAGAGTGCTGTTTTCTCAAAAGCAGAGTGTGTTTCTTGCAAGGCGAGCTAGCGTTTGTTTCCCAGTTTTAAACGGAGTTGAATCCCATGCAGTTTCTGGTCCTATGAGCAAGAGTTTTTTTCTGCTAAGAAAAGTCACTATTGCGCTCCCATTGCCATACACAGTGCAAATAGCACTCGCGTCTGTTCCCAGCAAGTACAGTGTATTGGACTGAAGAGAAGCTACTGTTCTTGTCAGTTTCCTAAGCAGAGTTGAACTAGATATGCCCCGTGTGTGTAGGAAGCACAGTTCTTTTGTTCTGAGCAAGCTCACTGTTCTGGCCCTATAAAAAACACAGGAGAGTAGAAGAGTGCTGTTTTCTCAAAAGCAGAGTGTGTTTCTTGCAAGGCGAGCTAGTGTTTGTTTCCCAGTCCTAAACGGAGTTGAATCCCATGCAGTTTCTGGTCCTACGAGCAAGAGTTGTTTTCTGCTAAGAAGAGTCACTATTGCGCTCCCATTGCCATACACAGTGCAAATAGCACTGGCGTCTGTTCCCAGCAAGTACAGTGTATTGGACTGAAGAGAAGCTACTGTTCTTGTCAGTTTCCTAAGCAGAGTTGAACTAGATATGCCCCGTGTGTGTAGGAAGCACAGTTCTTTTGTTCTGAGCAAGCTCACTGTTCTGGCCCTATAGGAAACACAGGAGAGTAGAAGAGTGCTGTTTTCTCAAAAGCAGAGTGTGTTTCTTGCAAGGCGAGCTAGCGTTTGTTTCCCAGTCCTAAACGGAGTTGAATCCCATGCAGTTTCTGGTCCTACGAGCAAGAGTTGTTTTCTGCTAAGAAGAGTCACTATTGCGCTCCCATTGCCATACACAGTGCAAATAGCACTGGCGTCTGTTCCCAGCAAGTACAGTGTATTGGACTGAAGAGAAGCTACTGTTCTTGTCAGTTTCCTAAGCAGAGTTGAACTAGATATGCCCCGTGTGTGTAGGAAGCACAGTTCTTTTGTTCTGAGCAAGCTCACTGTTCTGGCCCTATAGGAAACACAGGAGAGTAGAAGAGTGCTGTTTTCTCAAAAGCAGAGTGTGTTTCTTGCAAGGCGAGCTAGCGTTTGTTTCCCAGTCCTAAACGGAGTTGAATCCCATGCAGTTTCTGGTCCTACGAGCAAGAGTTGTTTTCTGCTAAGAAGAGTCACTATTGCGCTCCCATTGCCATACACAGTGCAAATAGCACTCGCGTCTGTTCCCAGCAAGTACAGTGTATTGGACTGAAGAGAAGCTACTGTTCTTGTCAGTTTCCTAAGCAGAGTTGAACTAGATATGCCCCGTGTGTGTAGGAAGCACAGTTCTTTTGTTCTGAGCAAGCTCACTGTTCTGGCCCTATAGGAAACACAGGAGAGTAGAAGAGTGCTGTTTTCTCAAAAGCAGAGTGTGTTTCTTGCAAGGCGAGCTAGCGTTTGTTTCCCAGTTTTAAACGGAGTTGAATCCCATGCAGTTTCTGGTCCTATGAGCAAGAGTTTTTTTCTGCTAAGAAAAGTCACTATTGCGCTCCCATTGCCATACACAGTGCAAATAGCACTCGCGTCTGTTCCCAGCAAGTACAGTGTATTGGACTGAAGAGAAGCTACTGTTCTTGTCAGTTTCCTAAGCAGAGTTGAACTAGATATGCCCCGTGTGTGTAGGTAGCACAGTTCTTTTGTTCTGAGCAAGCTCACTGTTCTGGCCCTATAAAAAACACAGGAGAGTAGAAGAGTGCTGTTTTCTCAAAAGCAGAGTGTGTTTCATGCAAGGCGAGCTAGTGTTTGTTTCCCAGTCCTAAACGGAGTTGAATCCCATGCAGTTTCTGGTCCTATGAGCAAGAGTTGTTTTCTGCTAAGAAGAGTCACTATTGTGCTCCCATTGCCATACACAGTGCAAATAGCACTCGCGTCTGTTCCCAGCAAGTACAGTGTATTGGACTGAAGAGAAGCTACTGTTCTTGTCAGTTTCCTAAGCAGAGTTGAACTAGATATGCCCCGTGTGTGTAGGAAGAACAGTTCTTTTGTTCTGAGCAAGCTCACTGTTCTGGCCCTATAGGAAACACAGGAGAGTAGAAGAGTGCTGTTTTCTCAAAAGCAGAGTGTGTTTCTTGCAAGGCGAGCTAGCGTTTGTTTCCCAGTCCTAAACGGAGTTGAATCCCATGCAGTTTCTGGTCCTACGAGCAAGAGTTGTTTTCTGCTAAGAAGAGTCACTATTGCGCTCGCATTGCCATACATGGTGCAAAGAGCACTCGCGTCTCTTCCCAGCAAGTACAGTGTATTGGACTGAAGAGAAGCTACTGTTCTTGTCAGTTTCCTAAGCAGAGTTGAACTAGATATGCCCCGCGTGTGTAGGAAGCACAGTTCTTTTGTTCTGAGCAAGCTCACTGTTCTGGCCCTATAGGAAACACAGGAGAGTAGAAGAGTGCTGTTTTCTCAAAAGCAGAGTGTGTTTCTTGCAAGGCGAGCTAGCGTTTGTTTCCCAGTCCTAAACGGAGTTGAATCCCGTGCAGTTTCTGGTCCTACGAGCCAGAGTTGTTTTCTGCTAAGAAGAGTCACTATTGCTCCCATTGCCATACACAGTGCAAATAGCACTCGCGTCTGTTCCCAGCAAGTACAGTGTATTGGACTGAAGAGAAGCTACTGTTCTTGTCAGTTTCCTAAGCAGAGTTGAACTAGATATGCCCCGTGTGTGTAGGAAGCACAGTTCTTTTGTTCTGAGCAAGCTCACTGTTCTGGTCCTATAGGAAACACAGGAGAGTAGAAGAGTGCTGTTTTCTCAAAAGCAGAGTGTGTTTCTTGCAAGGCGAGCTAGCATTTGTTTCCCAGTCCTAAACGGAGTTGAATCCCATGCAGTTTCTGGTCCTACGAGCAAGAGTTGTTTTCTGCTAAGAAGAGTCACTATTGCGCTCCCATTGCCATACACAGTGCAAATAGCACTCGCGTCTCTTCCCAGCAAGTACAGTGTATTGGACTGAAGAGAAGCTACTGTTCTTGTCAGTTTCCTAAGCAGAGTTGAACTAGATATGCCCCGTGTGTGTAGGAAGCACAGTTCTTTTGTTCTGAGCAAGCTCAATGTTCTGGCCCTATAGGAAACACAGGAGAGTAGAAGAGTGCTGTTTTCTCAAAAGCAGAGTGTGTTTCTTGCAAGGCGAGCTAGCGTTTGTTTCCCAGTCCTAAACGGAGTTGAATCCCATGCAGTTTCTGCTCCTACTAGCAAGAGTTGTTTTCTGCTAAGAAGAGTCACTATTGCGCTCGCATTGCCATACACAGTGCAAATAGCACTCGCGTCTGTTCCCAGCAAGTACAGTGTATTGGACTGAAGAGAAGCTACTGTTCTTGTCAGTTTCCTAAGCAGAGTTGAACTAGATATGCCCCATGTGTGTAGGAAGCACAGTTCTTTTGTTCTGAGCAAGCTCACTGTTCTGGCCCTATAGGAAACACAGGAGAGTAGAAGAGTGCTGTTTTCTCAAAAGCAGAGTGTGTTTCTTGCAAGGCGAGCTAGCGTTTGTTTCCCAGTCCTAAACGGAGTTGAATCCCATGCAGTTTCTCCTCCTACTAGCAAGAGTTGTTTTCTGCAAAGAAGAGTCACTATTGCGCTCCCATTGCCATACACAGTGCAAATAGCACTCGCGTCTGTTCCCAGCAAGTACAGTGTATTGGACTGAAGAGAAGCTACTGTTCTTGTCAGTTTCCTAAGCAGAGTTGAACTAGATATGCCCCGTGTGTGTAGGAAGCACAGTTCTTTTGTTCTGAGCAAGCTCACTGTTCTGGCCCTATAGGAAACACAGGAGAGTAGAAGAGTGCTGTTTTCTCAAAAGCAGAGTGTGTTTCTTGCAAGGCGAGCTAGCGTTTGTTTCCCAGTCCTAAACAGAGTTGAATCCCATGCAGTTTCTGGTCCTACGAGCAAGAGTTGTTTTCTGCTAAGAAGAGTCACTATTGCGCTCCCATTGCCATACACAGTGCAAATAGCACTCGCGTCTGTTCCCAGCAAGTACAGAGTATTGAACTGAAGAGAAGCTACTGTTCCTGTCAGTTTCCTAAGCAGAGTTGAACTAGATATGCCCCGTGTGTGTAGGAAGCACAGTTCTTTTGTTCTGAGCAAGCTCACTGTTCTGGCCCTATAGGAAACACAGGAGAGTAGAAGAGTGCTGTTTTCTCAAAAGCAGAGTGTGTTTCTTGCAAGGCGAGCTAGCATTTGTTTCCCAGTTTTAAACGGAGTTGAATCCCATGCAGTTTCTGGTCCTATGAGCAAGAGTTTTTTTCTGCTAAGAAAAGTCACTATTGCGCTCCCATTGCCATACACAGTGCAAATAGCACTCGCGTCTGTTCCCAGCAAGTACAGTGTATTGGACTGAAGAGAAGCATCTGTTCTTGTCAGTTTCCTAAGCAGAGTTGAACTAGATATGCCCCGTGTGTGTAGGAATCACAGTTCTTTTGATCTGAGCAAGCTCACTGTTCTGGCCCTATAGGAAACACAGGAGAGTAGAAGAGTGCTGTTTTCTCAAAAGCAGAGTGTGTTTCTTGCAAGGTGAGCTAGCGTTTGTTTCCCAGTCCTAAAGGGAGTTGATCCCATGCAGTTTCTGCTCCTCCTAGCAACTGTTGTTTTCTGCTAAGAAGAGTCACTATTGCGCTCCCATTGCCATACACAGTGCAAATAGCACTCACGTCTGTTCCCAGCAAGTACAGTGTATTGGACTGAAGAGAAGCTACTGTTCTTGTCAGTTTCCTAAGCAGAGTTGAACTAGATATGCCCCGTGTGTGTAGGAAGCACAGTTCTTTTGTTCTGAGCAAGCTCACTGTTCTGGTCCTATAGGAAACACAGGAGAGTAGAAGAGTGCTGTTTTCTCAAAAGCAGAGTGTGTTTCTTGCAAGGCGAGCTAGCATTTGTTTCCCAGTCCTAAACGGAATTGAATCCCATGCAGTTTCTGGTCCTATGAGCAAGAGTTGTTTTCTGCTAAGAAGAGTCACTATTGCGCTCCCATTGCCATACACAGTGCAAATAGCACTCGCGTCTGTTCCCAGCAAGTACAGTGTATTGGACTGAAGAGAAGCTACTGTTCTTGTCAGTTTCCTAAGCAGAGTTGAACTAGATATGCCCCGTGTGTGTAGGAAGCACAGTTCTTTTGTTCTGAGCAAGCTCACTGTTCTGGTCTTATAGGAAACACAGGAGAGTAGAAGAGTGCTGTTTTCTCAAAAGCAGAGTGTGTTTCTTGCAAGGCGAGCTAGCATTTGTTTCCCAGTCCTAAACGGAGTTGAATCCCATGCAGTTTCTGGTCCTATGAGCAAGAGTTGTTTTCTGCTAAGAAGAGTCACTATTGCGCTCCCATTGCCATACACAGTGCAAATAGCACTCGCGTCTGTTCCCAGCAAGTACAGTGTATTGGACTGAAGAGAAGCTACTGTTCTAGTCAGTTTCCTAAGCAGAGTTGAACTAGATATGCCCCGTGTGTGTAGGAAGTACAGTTCTTTTGTTCTGAGCAAGCTCACTGTTCTGGCCCTATAGGAAACACAGGAGAGTAGAAGAGTGCTGTTTTCTCAAAAGCAGAGTGTGTTTCTTGCAAGGCGAGCTAGCGTTTGTTTCCCAGTCCTAAACGGAGTTGAATCCCATGCAGTTTCTGGTCCTACGAGCAAGAGTTGTTTTCTGCTAAGAAGAGTCACTATTGCGCTCCCATTGCCATACACAGTGCAAATAGCACTCGCGTCTGTTCCCAGCAAGTACAGTGTATTGGACTGAAGAGAAGCTACTGTTCTTGTCAGTTTCCTAAGCAGAGTTGAACTAGATATGCCCCGTGTGTGTAGGAAGCACAGTTCTTTTGTTCTGAGCAAGCTCAATGTTCTGGCCCTATAGGAAACACAGGAGAGTAGAAGAGTGCTCTTTTCTCAAAAGCAGAGTGTGTTTCTTGCAAGGCGAGCTAGCGTTTGTTTCCCAGTCCTAAAGGGAGTTGATCCCATGCAGTTTCTGCTCCTCCTAGCAACTGTTGTTTTCTGCTAAGAAGAGTCACTATTGCGCTCCCATTGCCATACACAGTGCAAATAGCACTCGCGTCTGTTCCCAGCAAGTACAGTGTATTGGACTGAAGAGAAGCTACTGTTCTTGTCAGTTTCCTAAGCAGAGTTGAACTACATATGCCTCGTGTGTGTAGGAAGCACAGTTCTTTTGTTCTGAGCAAGCTCAATGTTCTGGCCCTATAGGAAACACAGGAGAGTAGAAGAGTGCTGTTTTCTCAAAAGCAGAGTGTGTTTCTTGCAAGGCGAGCTAGCGTTTGTTTCCCAGTCCTAAAGGGAGTTGATCCCATGCAGTTTCTGCTCCTACTAGCAACTGTTGTTTTCTGCTAAGAAGAGTCACTATTGCGCTCGCATTGCCATACACAGTGCAAAGAGCACTCGCGTCTCTTCCCAGCAAGTACAGTGTATTGGACTGAAGAGAAGCTACTGTTCTTGTCAGTTTCCTAAGCAGAGTTGAACTAGATATGCCCCGTGTGTGTAGGAAGCACAGTTCTTTTGTTTTGAGCAAGCTCACTGTTCTGGCCCTATAGGAAACACAGGAGAGTAGAAGAGTGCTGTTTTCTCAAAAGCAGAGTGTGTTTCTTGCAAGGCGAGCTAGCGTTTGTTTCCCAGTCCTAAACGGAGTTGAATCCCATGCAGTTTCTGGTCCTACGAGCAAGAGTTGTTTTCTGCTAAGAAGAGTCACTATTGCGCTCCCATTGCCATACACAGTGCAAATAGCACTCGCGTCTGTTCCCAGCAAGTACAGTGTATTGGACTGAAGAGAAGCTACTGTTCTTGTCAGTTTCCTAAGCAGAGTTGAACTAGATATGCCCCGTGTGTGTAGGAAGCACAGTTCTTTTGTTCTGAGCAAGCTCAATGTTCTGGCCCTATAGGAAACACAGGAGAGTAGAAGAGTGCTGTTTTCTCAAAAGCAGAGTGTGTTTCTTGCAAAGCGAGCTAGCGTTTGTTTCCCAGTCCTAAAGGGAGTGGATCCCATGCAGTTTCTGCTCCTCCTAGCAACTGTTGTTTTCTGCTAAGAAGAGTCACTATTGCGCTCCCATTGCCATACACAGTACAAATAGCAATCGCGTCTGTTCCCAGCAAGTACAGTGTATTGGACTGAAGAGAAGCTACTGTTCTTGTCAGTTTCCTAAGCAGAGTTGAACTAGATATGCCCCGTGTGTGTAGGAAGCACAGTTCTTTTGTTCTGAGCAAGCTCACTGTTCTGGTCCTATAGGAAACACAGGAGAGTAGAAGAGTGCTGTTTTCTCAAAAGCAGAGTGTGTTTCTTGCAAGGCGAGCTAGCATTTGTTTCCCAGTCCTAAACGGATTTGAATCCCATGCAGTTTCTGGTCCTACGAGCAAGAGTTGTTTTCTGCTAAGAAGAGTCACTATTGCGCTCCCATTGCCATACACAGTGCAAATAGCACTCGCGTGTGTTCCCAGCAAGTACAGTGTATTGGACTGAAGAGAAGCTACTGTTCTTGTCAGTTTCCTAAACAGAGTTGAACTAGATATGCCCCGTGTGTGTAGGAAGCACAGTTCTTTTGTTCTGAGCAAGCTCACTGTTCTGGCCCTATAGGAAACACAGGAGAGTAGAAGAGTGCTGTTTTCTCAAAAGCAGAGTGTGTTTCTTGCAAGGCGAGCTAGCGTTTGTTTCCCAGTCCTAAACGGAGTTGAATCCCATGCTGTTTCTTGTCCTACGAGCAAGAGTTGTTTTCTGCTAAGAAGAGTCACTATTGCGCTCCCATTGCCATACACAGTGCAAATAGCAATCGCGTCTGTTCCCAGCAAGTACAGTGTATTGGACTGAAGAGAAGCTACTGTTCTTGTCAGTTTCCTAAGCAGAGTTGAACTAGATATGCCCCGTGTGTGTAGGAAGCACAGTTCTTTTGTTCTGAGCAAGCTCACTGTTCTGGCCCTATAGGAAACACAGGAGAGTAGAAGAGTGCTGTTTTCTCAAAAGCAGAGTGTGTTTCTTGCAAGGCGAGCTAGCGTTTGTTTCCCAGTCCTAAACGGAGTTGAATCCCGTGCAGTTTCTGGTCCTACGAGCCAGAGTTGTTTTCTGCTAAGAAGAGTCACTATTGCGCTCCCATTGCCATACACAGTGCAAATAGCACTCGCGTCTGTTCCCAGCAAGTACAGTGTATTGGACTGAAGAGAAGCTACTGTTCTTGTGAGTTTCCTAAGCAGAGTTGAACTAGATATGCCCCGTGTGTGTAGGAAGCACAGTTCTTTTGTTCTGAGCAAGCTCACTGTTCTGGTCCTATAGGAAACACAGGAGAGTAGAAGAGTGCTGTTTTCTCAAAAGCAGAGTGTGTTTCTTGCAAGGCGAGCTAGCATTTGTTTCCCAGTCCTAAACGGAGTTGAATCCCATGCAGTTTCGGGTCCTACGAGCAAGAGTTGTTTTCTGCTAAGAAGAGTCACTATTGCGCTCCCATTGCCATACACAGTGCAAATAGCACTCGCGTCTGTTCCCAGCAAGTACAGTGTATTGGACTGAAGAGAAGCTACTGTTCTTGTCAGTTTCCTAAGCAGAGTTGAACTACATATGCCTCGTGTGTGTAGGAAGCACAGTTCTTTTGTTCTGAGCAAGCTCAATGTTCTGGCCCTATAGGAAACACAGGAGAGTAGAAGAGTGCTGTTTTCTCAAAAGCAGAGTGTGTTTCTTGCAAGGCGAGCTAGCGTTTGTTTCGCAGTCCTAAAGGGAGTTGATCCCATGCAGTTTCTGCTCCTACTAGCAACTGTTGTTTTCTGCTAAGAAGAGTCACTATTGCGCTCGCATTGCCATACACAGTGCAAAGAGCACTCGCGTCTCTTCCCAGCAAGTACAGTGTATTGGACTGAAGAGAAGCTACTGTTCTTGTCAGTTTCCTAAGCAGAGTTGAACTAGATATGCCCCGTGTGTGTAGGAAGCACAGTTCTTTTGTTCTGAGCAAGCTCACTGTTCTGGTCCTATAGGAAACACAGGAGAGTAGAAGAGTGCTGTTTTCTCAAAAGCAGAGTGTGTTTCTTGCAAGGCGAGCTAGCATTTGTTTCCCAGTCCTAAACGGAGTTGAATCCCATGCAGTTTCGGGTCCTATGAGCAAGAGTTGTTTTCTGCTAAGAAGAGTCACTATTGCGCTCCCATTGCCATACACAGTGCAAATAGCACTCGCGTCTCTTCCCAGCAAGTACAGTGTATTGGACTGAAGAGAAGCTACTGTTCTTGTCAGTTTCCTAAGCAGAGTTGAACTAGATATGCCCCGTGTGTGTAGGAAGCACAGTTCTTTTGTTCTGAGCAAGCTCAATGTTCTGGCCCTATAGGAAACAGAGGAGAGTAGAAGAGTGCTGTTTTCTCAAAAGCAGAGTGTGTTTCTTGCAAGGCGAGCTAGCATTTGTTTCCCAGTCCTAAACGGAGTTGAATCCCATGCAGTTTCTGCTCCTATTAGCAAGAGTTGTTTTCTGCTAAGAAGAGTCACTATTGTGCTCGCATTGCCATACACAGTGCAAATAGCGCTCGCGTCTGTTCCCAGCAAGTACAGTGTATTGGACTGAAGAGAAGCTACTGTTCTTGTCAGTTTCCTAAGCAGAGTTGAACTAGATATGCCCCGTGTGTGTAGGAAGCACAGTTCTTTTGTTCTGAGCAAGCTCACTGTTCTGGCCCTATAGGAAACACAGGAGAGTAGAAGAGTGCTGTTTTCTCAAAAGCAGAGTGTGTTTCTTGCAAGGCGAGCTAGCGTTTGTTTCCCAGTCCTAAACGGAGTTGAATCCCATGCAGTTTCTGCTCCTACTAGCAAGAGTTGTTTTCTGCAAAGAAGAGTCACTATTGCGCTCCCATTGCCATACACAGTGCAAATAGCACTCGCGTCTCTTCCCAGCAAGTACAGTGTATTGGACTGAAGAGAAGCTACTGTTCTTGTCAGTTTCCTAAGCAGAGTTGAACTAGATATGCCCCGTGTGTGTAGGAAGCACAGTTCTTTTGTTCTGAGCAAGCTCACTGTTCTGGCCCTATAGGAAACACAGGAGAGTAGAAGAGTGCTGTTTTCTCAAAAGCAGAGTGTGTTTCTTGCAAGGCGAGCTAGCGTTTGTTTCCCAGTCCTAAACAGAGTTGAATCCCATGCAGTTTCTGGTCCTACGAGCAAGAGTTGTTTTCTGCTAAGAAGAGTCACTATTGCGCTCCCATTGCCATACACAGTGCAAATAGCACTCGCGTCTGTTCCCAGCAAGTACAGAGTATTGAACTGAAGAGAAGCTACTGTTCCTGTCAGTTTCCTAAGCAGAGTTGAACTAGATATGCCCCGTGTGTGTAGGAAGCACAGTTCTTTTGTTCTGAGCAAGCTCAATGTTCTGGCCCTATAGGAAACACAGGAGAGTAGAAGAGTGCTGTTTTCTCAAAAGCAGAGTGTGTTTCTTGCAAGGCGAGCTAGCATTTGTTTCCCAGTTTTAAACGGAGTTGAATCCTATGCAGTTTCTGGTCCTATGAGCAAGAGTTTTTTTCTGCTAAGAAAAGTCACTATTGCGCTCCCATTGCCATACACAGTGCAAATAGCACTCGCGTCTGTTCCCAGCAAGTACAGTGTATTGGACTGAAGAGAAGCTACTGTTCTTGTCAGTTTCCTAAGCAGAGTTGAACTAGATATGCCCCGTGTGTGTAGGAATCACAGTTCTTTTGATCTGAGCAAGCTCACTGTTCTGGCCCTATAGGAAACACAGGAGAGTAGAAGAGTGCTGTTTTCTCAAAAGCAGAGTGTGTTTCTTGCAAGGTGAGCTAGCGTTTGTTTCCCAGTCCTAAAGGGAGTGGATCCCATGCAGTTTCTGCTCCTCCTAGCAACTGTTGTTTTCTGCTAAGAAGAGTCACTATTGCGCTCCCATTGCCATACACAGTGCAAATAGCACTCACGTCTGTTCCCAGCAAGTACAGTGTATTGGACTGAAGAGAAGCTACTGTTCTTGTCAGTTTCCTAAGCAGAGTTGAACTAGATATGCCCCGTGTGTGTAGGAAGCACAGTTCTTTTGTTCTGAGCAAGCTCACTGTTCTGGTCCTATAGGAAACACAGGAGAGTAGAAGAGTGCTGTTTTCTCAAAAGCAGAGTGTGTTTCTTGCAAGGCGAGCTAGCATTTGTTTCCCAGTCCTAAACGGAGTTGAATCCCATGCAGTTTCTGGTCCTATGAGCAAGAGTTGTTTTCTGCTAAGAAGAGTCACTATTGCGCTCCCATTGCCATACACAGTGCAAATAGCACTCGCGTCTGTTCCCAGCAAGTACAGTGTATTGGACTGAAGAGAAGCTACTGTTCTTGTCAGTTTCCTAAGCAGAGTTGAACTAGATATGCCCCGTGTGTGTAGGAAGCACAGTTCTTTTGTTCTGAGCAAGCTCACTGTTCTGGTCTTATAGGAAACACAGGAGAGTAGAAGAGTGCTGTTTTCTCAAAAGCAGAGTGTGTTTCTTGCAAGGCGAGCTAGCATTTGTTTCCCAGTCCTAAACGGAGTTGAATCCCATACAGTTTCTGGTCCTACGAGCAAGAGTTGTTTTCTGCTAAGAAGAGTCACTATTGCGCTCCCATTGCCATACACAGTGCAAATAGCACTCGCGTCTGTTCCCAGCAAGTACAGTGTATTGGACTGAAGAGAAGCTACTGTTCTAGTCAGTTTCCTAAGCAGAGTTGAACTAGATATGCCCCGTGTGTGTAGGAAGTACAGTTCTTTTGTTCTGAGCAAGCTCACTGTTCTGGCCCTATAGGAAACACAGGAGAGTAGAAGAGTGCTGTTTTCTCAAAAGCAGAGTGTGTTTCTTGCAAGGCCAGCTAGCGTTTGTTTCCCAGTCCTAAACGGAGTTGAATCCCATGCAGTTTCTGGTCCTACGAGCAAGAGTTGTTTTCTGCTAAGAAGAGTCACTATTGCGCTCCCATTGCCATACACAGTGCAAATAGCACTCGCGTCTGTTCCCAGCAAGTACAGTGTATTGGACTGTAGAGAAGCTACTGTTCTTGTCAGTTTCCTAAGCAGAGTTGAACTAGATATGCCCCGTGTGTGTAGGAAGCACAGTTCTTTTGTTCTGAGCAAGCTCACTGTTCTGGTCCTATAGGAAACACAGGAGAGTAGAAGAGTGCTGTTTTCTCAAAAGCAGAGTGTGTTTCTTGCAACGCGAGCTAGCATTTGTTTCCCAGTCCTAAACGGAGTTGAATCCCATGCAGTTTCTGGTCCTATGAGCAAGAGTTGTTTTCTGCTAAGAAGAGTCACTATTGCGCTCCCATTGCCATACACAGTGCAAATAGCACTCGCGTCTCTTCCCAGCAAGTACAGTGTATTGGACTGAAGAGAAGCTACTGTTCTAGTCAGTTTCCTAAGCAGAGTTGAACTAGATATGCCCCGTGTGTGTAGGAAGTACAGTTCTTTTGTTCTGAGCAAGCTCACTGTTCTGGCCCTATAGGAAACACAGGAGAGTAGAAGAGTGCTGTTTTCTCAAAAGCAGAGTGTGTTTCTTGCAAGGCGAGCTAGCCTTTGTTTCCCAGTCCTAAACGGAGTTGAATCCCATGCAGTTTCTGGTCCTACGAGCAAGAGTTGTTTTCTGCTAAGAAGAGTCACTATTGCGCTCCCATTGCCATACACAGTGCAAATAGCACTCGCGTCTGTTCCCAGCAAGTACAGTGTATTGGACTGAAGAGAAGCTACTGTTCTTGTCAGTTTCCTAAGCAGAGTTGAACTAGATATGCCCCGTGTGTGTAGGAATCACAGTTCTTTTGATCTGAGCAAGCTCACTGTTCTGGCCCTATAGGAAACACAGGAGAGTAGAAGAGTGCTGTTTTCTCAAAAGCAGAGTGTGTTTCTTGCAAGGCGAGCTAGCGTTTGTTTCCCAGTCCTAAAGGGAGTTGATCCCATGCAGTTTCTGCTCCTCCTAGCAACTGTTGTTTTCTGCTAAGAAGAGTCACTATTGTGCTCCCATTGCCATACACAGTGCAAATAGCACTCGCGTGTGTTCCCAGCAAGTACAGTGTATTGGACTGAAGAGAAGCTACTGTTCTTGTCAGTTTCCTAAGCAGAGTTGAACTAGATATGCCCCGTGTGTGTAGGAAGCACAGTTCTTTTGTTCTGAGCAAGCTCACTGTTCTGGTCCTATAGGAAACACAGGAGAGTAGAAGAGTGCTTTTTTCTCAAAAGCAGAGTGTGTTTCTTGCAAGGCGAGCTAGCATTTGTTTCCCAGTCCTAAACGGAGTTGAATCCCATGCAGTTTCTGGTCCTATGAGCAAGAGTTGTTTTCTGCTAAGAAGAGTCACTATTGCGCTCCCATTGCCATACACAGTGCAAATAGCACTCGCGTCTGTTCCCAGCAAGTACAGTGTATTGGACTGAAGAGAAGCTACTGTTCTTGTCAGTTTCCTAAGCAGAGTTGAACTAGATATGCCCCGTGTGTGTAGGAAGCACAGTTCTTTTGTTCTGAGCAAGCTCACTGTTCTGGTCCTATAGGAAACACAGGAGAGTAGAAGAGTGCTGTTTTCTCAAAAGCAGAGTGTGTTTCTTGCAAGGCGAGCTAGCATTTGTTTCCCAGTCCTAAACGGAGTTGAATCCCATGCAGTTTCTGGTCCTACGAGCAAGAGTTGTTTTCTGCTAAGAAGAGTCACTATTGCGCTCTCATTGCCATACACAGTGCAAATAGCACTCGCGTCTGTTCCCAGCAAGTACAGTGTATTGGACTGAAGAGAAGCTACTGTTCTTGTCAGTTTCCTAAGCAGAGTTGAACTAGATATGCCTCGTGTGTGTAGGAAGCACAGTTCTTTTGTTCTGAGCAAGCTCACTGTTCTGGCCTTTAGGAAACACAGGAGAGTAAAGAGTGCTGTTTTCTCAAAAGCAGAGTGTGTTTCTTGCAAGGCGTGCTAGCGTTTGTTTCCCAGTCCTAAAGGGAGTTGATCCCATGCAGTTTCTGCTCCTACTAGCAACTGTTGTTTTCTGCTAAGAAGAGTCACTATTGCGCTCGCATTGCCATACACAGTGAAAATAGCACTCGCGTCTGTTCCCAGCAAGTACAGTGTATTGGACTGAAGAGAAGCTACTGTTCTTGTCAGTTTCCTAAGCAGAGTTGAACTAGATATGCCCCGTGTGTGTAGGAAGCACAGTTCTTTTGTTCTGAGCAAGCTCACTGTTCTGGTCCTATAGGAAACACAGGAGAGTAGAAGAGAGCTGTTTTCTCAAAAGCAGAGTGTGTTTCTTGCAAGGCGAGCTAGCATTTGTTTCCCAGTCCTAAACGGAGTTGAATCCCATGCAGTTTCTGGTCCTCCGAGCAAGAGTTGTTTTCTGCTAAGAAGAGTCACTATTGCGCTCCCATTGCCATACACAGTGCAAATAGCACTCGCGTCTCTTCCCAGCAAGTACAGTGTATTGGACTGAAGAGAAGCTACTGTTCTTGTCAGTTTCCTAAGCAGAGTTGAACTAGATATGCCCCGTGTGTGTAGGAAGCACAGTTCTTTTGTTTTGAGCAAGCTCACTGTTCTCGCCCTATAGGAAACACAGGAGAGTAGAAGAGTGCTGTTTTCTCAAAAGCAGAGTGTGTTTCTTGCAAGGCGAGCTAGCGTTTGTTTCCCAGTCCTAAACGGAGTTGAATCCCATGCAGTTTCTGGTCCTACGAGCAAGAGTTGTTTTCTGCTAAGAAGAGTCACTATTGCGCTCCCATTGCCATACACAGTGCAAATAGCACTCGCGTCTCTTCCCAGCAAGTACAGTGTATTGGACTGAAGAGAAGCTACTGTTCTTGTCAGTTTCCTAAGCAGAGTTGAACTAGATATGCCCCGTGTGTGTAGGAAGCACAGTTCTTTTGTTCTGAGCAAGCTCAATGTTCTGGCCCTATAGGAAACACAGGAGAGTAGAAGAGTGCTGTTTTCTCAAAAGCAGAGTGTGTTTCTTGCAAGGCGAGCTAGCGTTTGTTTCCCAGTCCTAAACGGATTTGATCCCATGCAGTTTCTGCTCCTACTAGCAACTGTTGTTTTCTGCTAAGAAGAGTCACTATTGCGCTCGCATTGCCATACACAGTGCAAATAGCACTCGCGTCTGTTCCCAGCAAGTACAGTGTATTGGACTGAAGAGAAGCTACTGTTCTTGTCAGTTTCCTAAGCAGAGTTGAACTAGATATGCCCCGTGTGTGTAGGAAGCACAGTTCTTTTGTTCTGAGCAAGCTCACTGTTCTGGTCCTATAGGAAACACAGGAGAGTAGAAGAGTGCTGTTTTCTCAAAAGCAGAGTGTGTTTCTTGCAAGGCGAGCTAGCATTTGTTTCCCAGTCCTAAACGGAGTTGAATCCCATGCAGTTTCTGGTCCTATGAGCAAGAGTTGTTTTCTGCTAAGAAGAGTCACTATTGCGCTCCCATTGCCATACACAGTGCAAATAGCACTCGCGTCTGTTCCCAGCAAGTACAGTGTATTGGACTGAAGAGAAGCTACTGTTCCTGTCAGTTTCCTAAGCAGAGTTGAACTAGATATGCCCCGTGTGTGTAGGAAGCACAGTTCTTTGTTCTGAGCAAGCTCACTGTTCTGGCCCTATAGGAAACACAGAAGAGTAGAAGAGTGCTGTTTTCTCAAAAGCAGAGTGTGTTTCTTGCAAGGCGAGCTAGCCTTTGTTTCCCAGTCCTAAACGGAGTTGAATCCCATGCAGTTTCTGGTCCTACGAGCCAGAGTTGTTTTCTGCTAAGAAGAGTCACTATTGCGCTCCCATTGCCATACACAGTGCAAATAGCACTCGCGTCTGTTCCCAGCAAGTACAGTGTATTGGACTGAAGAGAAGCTACTGTTCTTGTCAGTTTCCTAAGCAGAGTAGAACTAGATATGCCCCGTGTGTGTAGGAAGCACAGTTCTTTTGTTCTGAGCAAGCTCACTGTTCTGGCCCTATAGGAAACACAGGAGAGTAGAAGAGTGCTGTTTTCTCAAAAGCAGAGTGTGTTTCTTGCAAGGCGAGCTAGCGTTTGTTTCCCAGTCCTAAACGGAGTTGAATCCCATGCAGTTTCTGGTCCTACGAGCCAGAGTTGTATTCTGCTAAGAAGAGTCACTATTGCGCTCCCATTGCCATACACAGTGCAAATAGCACTCGCGTCTGTTCCCAGCAAGTACAGTGTATTGGACTGAAGAGAAGCTACTGTTCTTGTCAGTTTCCTAAGCAGAGTAGAACTAGATATGCCCCGTGTGTGTAGGAAGCACAGTTCTTTTGTTCTGAGCAAGCTCAATGTTCTGGCCCTATAGGAAACACAGGAGAGTAGAAGAGTGCTGTTTTCTCAAAAGCAGAGTGTGTTTCTTGCAAGGCGAGCTAGCGTTTGTTTCCCAGTCCTAAAGGGAGTTGATCCCATGCAGTTTCTGCTCCTACTAGCAACTGTTGTTTTCTGCTAAGAAGAGTCACTATTGCGCTCCCATTGCCATACACAGTGCAAATAGCACTCGCGTCTGTTCCCAGCAAGTACAGTGTATTGGACTGAAGAGAAGCTACTGTTCTTGTCAGTTTCCTAAGCAGAGTTGAACTAGATATGCCCCGTGTGTGTAGGAAGCACAGTTCTTTTGTTCTGAGCAAGCTCACTGTTCTGGCCCTATAGGAAACACAGGAGAGTAGAAGAGTGCTGTTTTCTCAAAAGCAGAGTGTGTTTCTTGCAAGGCGAGCTAGCGTTTGTTTCCCAGTCCTAAACGGAGTTGAATCCCATGCAGTTTCTGGTCCTACGAGCAAGAGTTGTTTTCTGCTAAGAAGAGTCACTATTGCGCTCCCATTGCCATACACAGTGCAAATAGCACTCGCGTCTGTTCCCAGCAAGTACAGTGTATTGGACTGAAGAGAAGCTACTGTTCTTGTCAGTTTCCTAAGCAGAGTTGAACTAGATATGCCCCGTGTGTGTAGGAAGCACAGTTCTTTTGTTCTGAGCAAGCTCAATGTTCTGGCCCTATAGGAAACACAGGAGAGTAGAAGAGTGCTGTTTTCTCAAAAGCAGAGTGTGTTTCTTGCAAGGCGAGCTAGCGTTTGTTTCCCAGTCCTAAACGGAGTTGAATCCCATGCAGGTTCTGGTCCTACGAGCAAGAGTTGTTTTCTGCTAAGAAGAGTCACTATTGCGCTCCCATTGCCATACACAGTGCAAATAGCACTCGCGTCTGTTCCCAGCAAGTACAGTGTATTGGATTGAAGAGAAGCTGCTGTTCTTGTCAGTTTCCTAAGCAGAGTTGAACTAGATATGCCCCGTGTGTGTAGGAAGCACAGTTCTTTTGTTCTGAGCAAGCTCACTGTTCTGGCCCTATAGATAACACAGGAGAGTAGAAGAGTGTTGTTTTCTCAAAAGCAGAGTGTGTTTCTTGCAAGGCGAGCTAGCGTTTGTTTCCCAGTCCTAAACGGAGTTGAATCCCATGCAGTTTCTGGTCCTATGAGCCAGAGTTGTTTTCTGCTAAGAAGAGTCACTATTGCGCTCCCATTGCCATACACAGTGCAAGTAGCACTCGCGTCTGTTCCCAGCAAGTACAGTGTATTGGACTGAAGAGAAGCTACTGTTCTTGTCAGTTTCCTAAGCAGAGTTGAACTAGATATGCCCCGTGTGTGTAGGAAGCACAGTTCTTTTGTTTTGAGCAAGCTCACTGTTCTGGCCCTATAGGAAACACAGGAGAGTAGAAGAGTGCTGTTTTCTCAAAAGCAGAGTGTGTTTCTTGCAAGGCGAGCTAGCGTTTGTTTCCCAGTCCTAAACGGAGTTGAATCCCATGCAGTTTCTGGTCCTATGAGCAAGAGTTGTTTTCTGCTAAGAAGAGTCACTATTGTGCTCCCATTGCCATACACAGTGCAAATAGCACTCGCGTCTCTTCCCAGCAAGTACAGTGTATTGGACTGAAGAGAAGCTACTGTTCTTGTCAGTTTCTTAGCAGAGTTGAACTAGATATGCCCCGTGTGTGTAGGAAGCACAGTTCTTTTGTTCTGAGCAAGCTCACTGTTCTGGCCCTATAGGAAACACAGGAGAGTAGAAGAGTGCTGTTTTCTCAAAAGCAGAGTGTGTTTCTTGCAAGGCGAGCTAGCGTTTGTTTCCCAGTCCTAAAGGGAGTTGATCCCATGCAGGTTCTGCTCCTCCTAGCAACTGTTGTTTTCTGCTAAGAAGAGTCACTATTGCGCTCCCATTGCCATACACAGTGCAAATAGCACTCGCGTCTGTTCCCAGCAAGTACAGTGTATTGGACTGAAGAGAAGCTACTGTTCTTGTCAGTTTCCTAAGCAGAGTTGAACTAGATATGCCCCGTGTGTGTAGGAAGCACAGTTCTTTTGTTCTGAGCAAGCTCACTGTTCTGGTCCTATAGGAAACACAGGAGAGTAGAAGAGTGCTGTTTTCTCAAAAGCAGAGTGTGTTTCTTGCAAGGCGAGCTAGCATTTGTTTCCCAGTCCTAAACGGAGTTGAATCCCATGCAGTTTCTGGTCCTATGAGCAAGAGTTGTTTTCTGCTAAGAAGAGTCACTATTGCGCTCCCATTGCCATACACAGTGCAAATAGCACTCGCGTCTGTTCCCAGCAAGTACAGTGTATTGGACTGAAGAGAAGCTACTGTTCTAGTCAGTTTCCTAAGCAGAGTTGAACTAGATATGCCCCGTGTGTGTAGGAAGCACAGTTCTTTTGTTCTGAGCAAGCTCACTTTTCTGGCCCTATAGGAAACACAGGAGAGTAGAAGAGTGCTGTTTTCTCAAAAGCAGAGTGTGTTTCTTGCAAGGCGAGCTAGCGTTTGTTTCCCAGTCCTAAACGGAGTTGAATCCCATGCAGTTTCTGGTCCTACGAGCCAGAGTTGTTTTCTGCTAAGAAGAGTCACTATTGCGCTCCCATTGCCATACACAGTGCAAATAGCACTCGCGTCTGTTCCCAGCAAGTACAGTGTATTGGACTGAAGAGAAGCTACTGTTCTTGTCAGTTTCCTAAGCAGAGTAGAACTAGATATGCCCCGTGTGTGTAGGAAGCACAGTTCTTTTGTTCTGAGCAAGCTCAATGTTCTGGCCCTATAGGAAACACAGGAGTGTAGAAGAATGCTGTTTTCTCAAAAGCAGAGTGTGTTTCTTGCAAGGCGAGCTAGCGTTTGTTTCCCAGTCCTAAAGGGAGTTGATCCCATGCAGTTTCTGCTCCTACTAGCAACTGTTGTTTTCTGCTAAGAAGAGTCACTATTGCGCTCCCATTGCCATACACAGTGCAAATAGCACTCGCGTCTGTTCCCAGCAAGTACAGTGTATTGGACTGAAGAGAAGCTACTGTTCTTGTCAGTTTCCTAAGCAGAGTTGAACTAGATATGCCCCGTGTGTGTAGGAAGCACAGTTCTTTTGTTCTGAGCAAGCTCACTGTTCTGGTCCTATAGGAAACACAGGAGAGTAGAAGAGTGCTGTTTTCTCAAAAGCAGAGTGTGTTTCTTGCAAGGCGAGCTAGCATTTGTTTCCCAGTCCGAAACGGAGTTGAATCCCATGCAGTTTCTGGTCCTACGAGCAAGAGTTGTTTTCTGCTAAGAAGAGTCACTATTGCGCTCCCATTGCCATACACAGTGCAAATAGCACTCGCGTCTCTTCCCAGCAAGTACAGTGTATTGGACTGAAGAGAAGCTACTGTTCTTGTCAGTTTCCTAAGCAGAGTTGAACTAGATATGCCCCGTGTGTGTAGGAAGCACAGTTCTTTTGTTCTGAGCAAGCTCAATGTTCTGGCCCTATAGGAAACACAGGAGAGTAGAAGAGTGCTGTTTTCTCAAAAGCAGAGTGTGTTTCTTGCAAGGCGAGCTAGCGTTTGTTTCCCAGTCCTAAACGGAGTTGAATCCCATGCAGTTTCTGCTCCTACTAGCAAGAGTTGTTTTCTGCTAAGAAGAGTCACTATTGCGCTCGCATTGCCATACACAGTGCAAATAGCACTCGCGTCTGTTCCCAGCAAGTACAGTGTATTGGACTGAAGAGAAGCTACTGTTCTTGTCAGTTTTCTAAGCAGAGTTGAACTAGATATGCCCCGTGTGTGTAGGAAGCACAGTTCTTTGTTCTGAGCAAGCTCACTGTTCTGGCCCTATAGGAAACACAGAAGAGTAGAAGAGTGCTGTTTTCTCAAAAGCAGAGTGTGTTTCTTGCAAGGCGAGCTAGCCTTTGTTTCCCAGTCCTAAACGGAGTTGAATCCCATGCAGTTTCTGGTCCTACGAGCCAGAGTTGTTTTCTGCTAAGAAGAGTCACTATTGCGCTCCCATTGCCATACACAGTGCAAATAGCACTCGCGTCTGTTCCCAGCAAGTACAGTGTATTGGACTGAAGAGAAGCTACTGTTCTTGTCAGTTTCCTAAGCAGAGTAGAACTAGATATGCCCCGTGTGTGTAGGAAGCACAGTTCTTTTGTTCTGAGCAAGCTCACTGTTCTGGCCCTATAGGAAACACAGGAGAGTAGAAGAGTGCTGTTTTCTCAAAAGCAGAGTGTGTTTCTTGCAAGGCGAGCTAGCGTTTGTTTCCCAGTCCTAAACGGAGTTGAATCCCATGCAGTTTCTGGTCCTACGAGCCAGAGTTGTATTCTGCTAAGAAGAGTCACTATTGCGCTCCCATTGCCATACACAGTGCAAATAGCACTCGCGTCTGTTCCCAGCAAGTACAGTGTATTGGACTGAAGAGAAGCTACTGTTCTTGTCAGTTTCCTAAGCAGAGTAGAACTAGATATGCCCCGTGTGTGTAGGAAGCACAGTTCTTTTGTTCTGAGCAAGCTCAATGTTCTGGCCCTATAGGAAACACAGGAGAGTAGAAGAGTGCTGTTTTCTCAAAAGCAGAGTGTGTTTCTTGCAAGGCGAGCTAGCGTTTGTTTCCCAGTCCTAAAGGGAGTTGATCCCATGCAGTTTCTGCTCCTACTAGCAACTGTTGTTTTCTGCTAAGAAGAGTCACTATTGCGCTCCCATTGCCATACACAGTGCAAATAGCACTCGCGTCTGTTCCCAGCAAGTACAGTGTATTGGACTGAAGAGAAGCTACTGTTCTTGTCAGTTTCCTAAGCAGAGTTGAACTAGATATGCCCCGTGTGTGTAGGAAGCACAGTTCTTTTGTTCTGAGCAAGCTCACTGTTCTGGCCCTATAGGAAACACAGGAGAGTAGAAGAGTGCTGTTTTCTCAAAAGCAGAGTGTGTTTCTTGCAAGGCGAGCTAGCGTTTGTTTCCCAGTCCTAAACGGAGTTGAATCCCATGCAGTTTCTGGTCCTACGAGCAAGAGTTGTTTTCTGCTAAGAAGAGTCACTATTGCGCTCCCATTGCCATACACAGTGCAAATAGCACTCGCGTCTGTTCCCAGCAAGTACAGTGTATTGGACTGAAGAGAAGCTACTGTTCTTGTCAGTTTCCTAAGCAGAGTTGAACTAGATATGCCCCGTGTGTGTAGGAAGCACAGTTCTTTTGTTCTGAGCAAGCTCAATGTTCTGGCCCTATAGGAAACACAGGAGAGTAGAAGAGTGCTGTTTTCTCAAAAGCAGAGTGTGTTTCTTGCAAGGCGAGCTAGCGTTTGTTTCCCAGTCCTAAACGGAGTTGAATCCCATGCAGGTTCTGGTCCTACGAGCAAGAGTTGTTTTCTGCTAAGAAGAGTCACTATTGCGCTCCCATTGCCATACACAGTGCAAATAGCACTCGCGTCTGTTCCCAGCAAGTACAGTGTATTGGATTGAAGAGAAGCTGCTGTTCTTGTCAGTTTCCTAAGCAGAGTTGAACTAGATATGCCCCGTGTGTGTAGGAAGCACAGTTCTTTTGTTCTGAGCAAGCTCACTGTTCTGGCCCTATAGATAACACAGGAGAGTAGAAGAGTGTTGTTTTCTCAAAAGCAGAGTGTGTTTCTTGCAAGGCGAGCTAGCGTTTGTTTCCCAGTCCTAAACGGAGTTGAATCCCATGCAGTTTCTGGTCCTATGAGCCAGAGTTGTTTTCTGCTAAGAAGAGTCACTATTGCGCTCCCATTGCCATACACAGTGCAAGTAGCACTCGCGTCTGTTCCCAGCAAGTACAGTGTATTGGACTGAAGAGAAGCTACTGTTCTTGTCAGTTTCCTAAGCAGAGTTGAACTAGATATGCCCCGTGTGTGTAGGAAGCACAGTTCTTTTGTTTTGAGCAAGCTCACTGTTCTGGCCCTATAGGAAACACAGGAGAGTAGAAGAGTGCTGTTTTCTCAAAAGCAGAGTGTGTTTCTTGCAAGGCGAGCTAGCGTTTGTTTCCCAGTCCTAAACGGAGTTGAATCCCATGCAGTTTCTGGTCCTATGAGCAAGAGTTGTTTTCTGCTAAGAAGAGTCACTATTGTGCTCCCATTGCCATACACAGTGCAAATAGCACTCGCGTCTCTTCCCAGCAAGTACAGTGTATTGGACTGAAGAGAAGCTACTGTTCTTGTCAGTTTCTTAGCAGAGTTGAACTAGATATGCCCCGTGTGTGTAGGAAGCACAGTTCTTTTGTTCTGAGCAAGCTCACTGTTCTGGCCCTATAGGAAACACAGGAGAGTAGAAGAGTGCTGTTTTCTCAAAAGCAGAGTGTGTTTCTTGCAAGGCGAGCTAGCGTTTGTTTCCCAGTCCTAAAGGGAGTTGATCCCATGCAGGTTCTGCTCCTCCTAGCAACTGTTGTTTTCTGCTAAGAAGAGTCACTATTGCGCTCCCATTGCCATACACAGTGCAAATAGCACTCGCGTCTGTTCCCAGCAAGTACAGTGTATTGGACTGAAGAGAAGCTACTGTTCTTGTCAGTTTCCTAAGCAGAGTTGAACTAGATATGCCCCGTGTGTGTAGGAAGCACAGTTCTTTTGTTCTGAGCAAGCTCACTGTTCTGGTCCTATAGGAAACACAGGAGAGTAGAAGAGTGCTGTTTTCTCAAAAGCAGAGTGTGTTTCTTGCAAGGCGAGCTAGCATTTGTTTCCCAGTCCTAAACGGAGTTGAATCCCATGCAGTTTCTGGTTCTATGAGCAAGAGTTGTTTTCTGCTAAGAAGAGTCACTATTGCGCTCCCATTGCCATACACAGTGCAAATAGCACTCGCGTCTGTTCCCAGCAAGTACAGTGTATTGGACTGAAGAGAAGCTACTGTTCTAGTCAGTTTCCTAAGCAGAGTTGAACTAGATATGCCCCGTGTGTGTAGGAAGCACAGTTCTTTTGTTCTGAGCAAGCTCACTTTTCTGGCCCTATAGGAAACACAGGAGAGTAGAAGAGTGCTGTTTTCTCAAAAGCAGAGTGTGTTTCTTGCAAGGCGAGCTAGCGTTTGTTTCCCAGTCCTAAACGGAGTTGAATCCCATGCAGTTTCTGGTCCTACGAGCCAGAGTTGTTTTCTGCTAAGAAGAGTCACTATTGCGCTCCCATTGCCATACACAGTGCAAATAGCACTCGCGTCTGTTCCCAGCAAGTACAGTGTATTGGACTGAAGAGAAGCTACTGTTCTTGTCAGTTTCCTAAGCAGAGTAGAACTAGATATGCCCCGTGTGTGTAGGAAGCACAGTTCTTTTGTTCTGAGCAAGCTCAATGTTCTGGCCCTATAGGAAACACAGGAGTGTAGAAGAATGCTGTTTTCTCAAAAGCAGAGTGTGTTTCTTGCAAGGCGAGCTAGCGTTTGTTTCCCAGTCCTAAAGGGAGTTGATCCCATGCAGTTTCTGCTCCTACTAGCAACTGTTGTTTTCTGCTAAGAAGAGTCACTATTGCGCTCCCATTGCCATACACAGTGCAAATAGCACTCGCGTCTGTTCCCAGCAAGTACAGTGTATTGGACTGAAGAGAAGCTACTGTTCTTGTCAGTTTCCTAAGCAGAGTTGAACTAGATATGCCCCGTGTGTGTAGGAAGCACAGTTCTTTTGTTCTGAGCAAGCTCACTGTTCTGGTCCTATAGGAAACACAGGAGAGTAGAAGAGTGCTGTTTTCTCAAAAGCAGAGTGTGTTTCTTGCAAGGCGAGCTAGCATTTGTTTCCCAGTCCGAAACGGAGTTGAATCCCATGCAGTTTCTGGTCCTACGAGCAAGAGTTGTTTTCTGCTAAGAAGAGTCACTATTGCGCTCCCATTGCCATACACAGTGCAAATAGCACTCGCGTCTCTTCCCAGCAAGTACAGTGTATTGGACTGAAGAGAAGCTACTGTTCTTGTCAGTTTCCTAAGCAGAGTTGAACTAGATATGCCCCGTGTGTGTAGGAAGCACAGTTCTTTTGTTCTGAGCAAGCTCAATGTTCTGGCCCTATAGGAAACACAGGAGAGTAGAAGAGTGCTGTTTTCTCAAAAGCAGAGTGTGTTTCTTGCAAGGCGAGCTAGCGTTTGTTTCCCAGTCCTAAACGGAGTTGAATCCCATGCAGTTTCTGCTCCTACTAGCAAGAGTTGTTTTCTGCTAAGAAGAGTCACTATTGCGCTCGCATTGCCATACACAGTGCAAATAGCACTCGCGTCTGTTCCCAGCAAGTACAGTGTATTGGACTGAAGAGAAGCTACTGTTCTTGTCAGTTTCCTAAGCAGAGTTGAACTAGATATGCCCCATGTGTGTAGGAAGCACAGTTCTTTTGTTCTGAGCAAGCTCACTGTTCTGGCCCTATAGGAAACACAGGAGAGTAGAAGAGTGCTGTTTTCTCAAAAGCAGAGTGTGTTTCTTGCAAGGCGAGCTAGCGTTTGTTTCCCAGTCCTAAACGGAGTTGAATCCCATGCAGTTTCTCCTCCTACTAGCAAGAGTTGTTTTCTGCAAAGAAGAGTCACTATTGCGCTCCCATTGCCATACACAGTGCAAATAGCACTCGCGTCTGTTCCCAGCAAGTACAGTGTATTGGACTGAAGAGAAGCTACTGTTCTTGTCAGTTTCCTAAGCAGAGTTGAACTAGATATGCCCCGTGTGTGTAGGAAGCACAGTTCTTTTGTTCTGAGCAAGCTCACTGTTCTGGCCCTATAGGAAACACAGGAGAGTAGAAGAGTGCTGTTTTCTCAAAAGCAGAGTGTGTTTCTTGCAAGGCGAGCTAGCGTTTGTTTCCCAGTCCTAAACAGAGTTGAATCCCATGCAGTTTCTGGTCCTACGAGCAAGAGTTGTTTTCTGCTAAGAAGAGTCACTATTGCGCTCCCATTGCCATACACAGTGCAAATAGCACTCGCGTCTGTTCCCAGCAAGTACAGAGTATTGAACTGAAGAGAAGCTACTGTTCCTGTCAGTTTCCTAAGCAGAGTTGAACTAGATATGCCCCGTGTGTGTAGGAAGCACAGTTCTTTTGTTCTGAGCAAGCTCACTGTTCTGGCCCTATAGGAAACACAGGAGAGTAGAAGAGTGCTGTTTTCTCAAAAGCAGAGTGTGTTTCTTGCAAGGCGAGCTAGCATTTGTTTCCCAGTTTTAAACGGAGTTGAATCCCATGCAGTTTCTGGTCCTATGAGCAAGAGTTTTTTTCTGCTAAGAAAAGTCACTATTGCGCTCCCATTGCCATACACAGTGCAAATAGCACTCGCGTCTGTTCCCAGCAAGTACAGTGTATTGGACTGAAGAGAAGCATCTGTTCTTGTCAGTTTCCTAAGCAGAGTTGAACTAGATATGCCCCGTGTGTGTAGGAATCACAGTTCTTTTGATCTGAGCAAGCTCACTGTTCTGGCCCTATAGGAAACACAGGAGAGTAGAAGAGTGCTGTTTTCTCAAAAGCAGAGTGTGTTTCTTGCAAGGTGAGCTAGCGTTTGTTTCCCAGTCCTAAAGGGAGTTGATCCCATGCAGTTTCTGCTCCTCCTAGCAACTGTTGTTTTCTGCTAAGAAGAGTCACTATTGCGCTCCCATTGCCATACACAGTGCAAATAGCACTCACGTCTGTTCCCAGCAAGTACAGTGTATTGGACTGAAGAGAAGCTACTGTTCTTGTCAGTTTCCTAAGCAGAGTTGAACTAGATATGCCCCGTGTGTGTAGGAAGCACAGTTCTTTTGTTCTGAGCAAGCTCACTGTTCTGGTCCTATAGGAAACACAGGAGAGTAGAAGAGTGCTGTTTTCTCAAAAGCAGAGTGTGTTTCTTGCAAGGCGAGCTAGCATTTGTTTCCCAGTCCTAAACGAAATTGAATCCCATGCAGTTTCTGGTCCTATGAGCAAGAGTTGTTTTCTGCTAAGAAGAGTCACTATTGCGCTCCCATTGCCATACACAGTGCAAATAGCACTCGCGTCTGTTCCCAGCAAGTACAGTGTATTGGACTGAAGAGAAGCTACTGTTCTTGTCAGTTTCCTAAGCAGAGTTGAACTAGATATGCCCCGTGTGTGAGGGAAGCACAGTTCTTTTGTTCTGAGCAAGCTCACTGTTCTGGTCTTATAGGAAACACAGGAGAGTAGAAGAGTGCTGTTTTCTCAAAAGCAGAGTGTGTTTCTTGCAAGGCGAGCTAGCATTTGTTTCCCAGTCCTAAACGGAGTTGAATCCCATGCAGTTTCTGGTCCTATGAGCAAGAGTTGTTTTCTGCTAAGAAGAGTCACTATTGCGCTCCCATTGCCATACACAGTGCAAATAGCACTCGCGTCTGTTCCCAGCAAGTACAGTGTATTGGACTGAAGAGAAGCTACTGTTCTAGTCAGTTTCCTAAGCAGAGTTGAACTAGATATGCCCCGTGTGTGTAGGAAGTACAGTTCTTTTGTTCTGAGCAAGCTCACTGTTCTGGCCCTATAGGAAACACAGGAGAGTAGAAGAGTGCTGTTTTCTCAAAAGCAGAGTGTGTTTCTTGCAAGGCGAGCTAGCGTTTGTTTCCCAGTCCTAAACGGAGTTGAATCCCATGCAGTTTCTGGTCCTACGAGCAAGAGTTGTTTTCTGCTAAGAAGAGTCACTATTGCGCTCCCATTGCCATACACAGTGCAAATAGCACTCGCGTCTCTTCCCAGCAAGTACAGTGTATTGGACTGAAGAGAAGCTACTGTTCTTGTCAGTTTCCTAAGCAGAGTTGAACTAGATATGCCCCGTGTGTGTAGGAAGCACAGTTCTTTTGTTCTGAGCAAGCTCAATGTTCTGGCCCTATAGGAAACACAGGAGAGTAGAAGAGTGCTGTTTTCTCAAAAGCAGAGTGTGTTTCTTGCAAGGCGAGCTAGCGTTTGTTTCCCAGTCCTAAAGGGAGTTGATCCCATGCAGTTTCTGCTCCTCCTAGCAACTGTTGTTTTCTGCTAAGAAGAGTCACTCTTGCGCTCCCATTGCCATACACAGTGCAAATAGCACTCGCGTCTGTTCCCAGCAAGTACAGTGTATTGGACTGAAGAGAAGCTACTGTTCTTGTCAGTTTCCTAAGCAGAGTTGAACTACATATGCCTCGTGTGTGTAGGAAGCACAGTTCTTTTGTTCTGAGCAAGCTCACTGTTCTGGCCCTATAGGAAACACAGGAGAGTAGAAGAGTGCTGTTTTCTCAAAAGCAGAGTGTGTTTCTTGCAAGGCGAGCTAGCGTTTGTTTCCCAGTCCTAAAGGGAGTTGATCCCATGCAGTTTCTGCTCCTACTAGCAGCTGTTGTTTTCTGCTAAGAAGAGTCACTATTGCGCTCGCATTGCCATACACAGTGCAAAGAGCACTCGCGTCTCTTCCCAGCAAGTACAGTGTATTGGACTGAAGAGAAGCTACTGTTCTTGTCAGTTTCCTAAGCAGAGTTGAACTAGATATGCCCCGTGTGTGTAGGAAGCACAGTTCTTTTGTTTTGAGCAAGCTCACTGTTCTGGCCCTATAGGAAACACAGGAGAGTAGAAGAGTGCTGTTTTCTCAAAAGCAGAGTGTGTTTCTTGCAAGGCGAGCTAGCGTTTGTTTCCCAGTCCTAAACGGAGTTGAATCCCATGCAGTTTCTGGTCCTACGAGCAAGAGTTGTTTTCTGCTAAGAAGAGTCACTATTGCGCTCCCATTGCCATACACAGTGCAAATAGCACTCGCGTCTGTTCCCAGCAAGTACAGTGTATTGGACTGAAGAGAAGCTACTGTTCTTGTCAGTTTCCTAAGCAGAGTTGAACTAGATATGCCCCGTGTGTGTAGGAAGCACAGTTCTTTTGTTCTGAGCAAGCTCAATGTTCTGGCCCTATAGGAAACACAGGAGAGTAGAAGAGTGCTGTTTTCTCAAAAGCAGAGTGTGTTTCTTGCAAAGCGAGCTAGCGTTTGTTTCCCAGTCCTAAAGGGAGTGGATCCCATGCAGTTTCTGCTCCTCCTAGCAACTGTTGTTTTCTGCTAAGAAGAGTCACTATTGCGCTCCCATTGCCATACACAGTACAAATAGCAATCGCGTCTGTTCCCAGCAAGTACAGTGTATTGGACTGAAGAGAAGCTACTGTTCTTGTCAGTTTCCTAAGCAGAGTTGAACTAGATATGCCCCGTGTGTGTAGGAAGCACAGTTCTTTTGTTCTGAGCAAGCTCACTGTTCTGGTCCTATAGGAAACACAGGAGAGTAGAAGAGTGCTGTTTTCTCAAAAGCAGAGTGTGTTTCTTGCAAGGCGAGCTAGCATTTGTTTCCCAGTCCTAAACGGATTTGAATCCCATGCAGTTTCTGGTCCTACGAGCAAGAGTTGTTTTCTGCTAAGAAGAGTCACTATTGCGCTCCCATTGCCATACACAGTGCAAATAGCACTCGCGTGTGTTCCCAGCAAGTACAGTGTATTGGACTGAAGAGAAGCTACTGTTCTTGTCAGTTTCCTAAACAGAGTTGAACTAGATATGCCCCGTGTGTGTAGGAAGCACAGTTCTTTTGTTCTGAGCAAGCTCACTGTTCTGGCCCTATAGGAAACACAGGAGAGTAGAAGAGTGCTGTTTTCTCAAAAGCAGAGTGTGTTTCTTGCAAGGCGAGCTAGCGTTTGTTTCCCAGTCCTAAACGGAGTTGAATCCCATGCTGTTTCTTGTCCTACGAGCAAGAGTTGTTTTCTGCTAAGAAGAGTCACTATTGCGCTCCCATTGCCATACACAGTGCAAATAGCAATCGCGTCTGTTCCCAGCAAGTACAGTGTATTGGACTGAAGAGAAGCTACTGTTCTTGTCAGTTTCCTAAGCAGAGTTGAACTAGATATGCCCCGTGTGTGTAGGAAGCACAGTTCTTTTGTTCTGAGCAAGCTCACTGTTCTGGCCCTATAGGAAACACAGGAGAGTAGAAGAGTGCTGTTTTCTCAAAAGCAGAGTGTGTTTCTTGCAAGGCGAGCTAGCGTTTGTTTCCCAGTCCTAAACGGAGTTGAATCCCGTGCAGTTTCTGGTCCTACGAGCCAGAGTTGTTTTCTGCTAAGAAGAGTCACTATTGCGCTCCCATTGCCATACACAGTGCAAATAGCACTCGCGTCTGTTCCCAGCAAGTACAGTGTATTGGACTGAAGAGAAGCTACTGTTCTTGTGAGTTTCCTAAGCAGAGTTGAACTAGATATGCCCCGTGTGTGTAGGAAGCACAGTTCTTTTGTTCTGAGCAAGCTCACTGTTCTGGTCCTATAGGAAACACAGGAGAGTAGAAGAGTGCTGTTTTCTCAAAAGCAGAGTGTGTTTCTTGCAAGGCGAGCTAGCATTTGTTTCCCAGTCCTAAACGGAGTTGAATCCCATGCAGTTTCGGGTCCTACGAGCAAGAGTTGTTTTCTGCTAAGAAGAGTCACTATTGCGCTCCCATTGCCATACACAGTGCAAATAGCACTCGCGTCTCTTCCCAGCAAGTACAGTGTATTGGACTGAAGAGAAGCTACTGTTCTTGTCAGTTTCCTAAGCAGAGTTGAACTAGATATGCCCCGTGTGTGTAGGAAGCACAGTTCTTTTGTTCTGTAAAGCTCAATGTTCTGGCCCTATAGGAAACACAGGAGAGTAGAAGAGTGCTGTTTTCTCAAAAGCAGAGTGTGTTTCTTGCAAGGCGAGCTAGCGTTTGTTTCCCAGTCCTAAACGGAGTTGAATCCCATGCAGTTTCTGCTCCTACTAGCAAGAGTTGTTTTCTGCTAAGAAGAGTCACTATTGCGCTCGCATTGCCATACACAGTGCAAATAGCACTCGCGTCTGTTCCCAGCAAGTACAGTGTATTGGACTGAAGAGAAGCTACTGTTCTTGTCAGTTTCCTAAGCAGAGTTGAACTAGATATGCCCCGTGTGTGTAGGAAGCACAGTTCTTTTGTTCTGAGCAAGCTCACTGTTCTGGCCCTATAGGAAACACAGGAGAGTAGAAGAGTGCTGTTTTCTCAAAAGCAGAGTGTGTTTCTTGCAAGGCGAGCTAGCGTTTGTTTCCCAGTCCTAAACGGAGTTGAATCCCATGCAGTTTCTGCTCCTACTAGCAAGCGTTGTTTTCTGCAAAGAAGAGTCACTATTGCGCTCCCATTGCCATACACAGTGCAAATAGCACTCGCGTCTGTTCCCAGCAAGTACAGTGTATTGGACTGAAGAGAAGCTACTGTTCTTGTCAGTTTCCTAAGCAGAGTTGAACTAGATATGCCCCGTGTGTGTAGGAAGCACAGTTCTTTTGTTCTGAGCAAGCTCACTGTTCTGGCCCTATAGGAAACACAGGAGAGTAGAAGAGTGCTGTTTTCTCAAAAGCAGAGTGTGTTTCTTGCAAGGCGAGCTAGCGTTTGTTTCCCAGTCCTAAACGGAGTTGAATCCCATGCAGTTTCTGGTCCTACGAGCAAGAGTTGTTTTCTGCTAAGAAGAGTCACTATTGCGCTCCCATTGCCATACACAGTGCAAATAGCACTCGCGTCTGTTCCCAGCAAGTACAGAGTATTGAACTGAAGAGAAGCTACTGTTCTTGTCAGTTTCCTAAGCAGAGTTGAACTAGATATGCCCCGTGTGTAGGAAGCACAGTTCTTTGTTCTGAGCAAGCTCACTGTTCTGGCCCTATAGGAAACACAGGAGAGTAGAAGAGTGCTGTTTTCTCAAAAGCAGAGTGTGTTTCTTGCAAGGCGAGCTAGCGTTTGTTTCCCAGTCCTAAATGGAGTTGAATCCCATGCTGTTTCTAGTCCTAGGAGCAAGAGTTGTTTTCTGCTAAGAAGAGTCACTATTGCGCTCCCATTGCCATACACAGTGCAAATAGCACTCGCGTCTGTTCCCAGCAAGTACAGTGTATTGGACTGAAGAGAAGCTACTGTTCTTGTCAGTTTCCTAAGCAGAGTTGAACTAGATATGCCCCGTGTGTGTAGGAAGCACAGTTCTTTTGTTCTGAGCAAGCTCACTGTTCTGGCCCTATAGGAAACACAGGAGAGTAGAAGAGTGCTGTTTTCTCAAAAGCAGAGTGTGTTTCTTGCAAGGCGAGCTAGCGTTTGTTTCCCAGTCCTAAACGGAGTTGAATCCCATGCAGTTTCTGGTCCTACGAGCAAGAGTTGTTTTCTGCTAAGAAGAGTCACTATTGCGCTCCCATTGACATACACAGTGCAAATAGCACTCGCGTCTGTTCCCAGCAAGTACAGTGTATTGGACTGAAGAGAAGCTACTCTTCTTGTCAGTTTCCTAAGCAGAGTTGAACTAGATATGCCCCGTGTGTGTAGGAAGCACAGTTCTTTTGTTCTGAGCAAGCTCACTGTTCTGGTCCTATAGGAAACACAGGAGAGTAGAAGAGTGCTGTTTTCTCAAAAGCAGAGTGTGTTTCTTGCAAGGCGACCTAGCATTTGTTTCCCAGTCCTAAACGGAGTTGAATCCCATGCAGTTTCTGGTCCTACGAGCAAGAGTTGTTTTCTGCTAAGAAGAGTCACTATTGCGCTCCCATTGCCATACACAGTGCAAATAGCACTCGCGTCTGTTCCCAGCAAGTACAGTGTATTGGACTGAAGAGAAGCTACTGTTCTTGTCAGTTTCCTAAGCAGAGTTGAACTACATATGCCTCGTGTGTGTAGGAAGCACAGTTCTTTTGTTCTGAGCAAGCTCAATGTTCTGGCCCTATAGGAAACACAGGAGAGTAGAAGAGTGCTGTTTTCTCAAAAGCAGAGTGTGTTTCTTGCAAGGCGAGCTAGCGTTTGTTTCCCAGTCCTAAAGGGAGTTGATCCCATGCAGTTTCTGCTCCTACTAGCAACTGTTGTTTTCTGCTAAGAAGAGTCACTATTGCGCTCGCATTGCCATACACAGTGCAAAGAGCACTCGCGTCTCTTCCCAGCAAGTACAGTGTATTGGACTGAAGAGAAGCTACTGTTCTTGTCAGTTTCCTAAGCAGAGTTGAACTAGATATGCCCCGTGTGTGCAGGAAGCACAGTTCTTTTGTTCTGAGCAAGCTCACTGTTCTGGTCCTATAGGAAACACAGGAGAGTAGAAGAGTGCTGTTTTCTCAAAAGCAGAGTGTGTTTCTTGCAAGGCGAGCTAGCATTTGTTTCCCAGTCCTAAACGGAGTTGAATCCCATGCAGTTTCGGGTCCTACGAGCAAGAGTTGTTTTCTGCTAAGAAGAGTCACTATTGCGCTCCCATTGCCATACACAGTGCAAATAGCACTCGCGTCTCTTCCCAGCAAGTACAGTGTATTGGACTGAAGAGAAGCTACTGTTCTTGTCAGTTTCCTAAGCAGAGTTGAACTAGATATGCCCCGTGTGTGTAGGAAGCACAGTTCTTTTGTTCTGAGCAAGCTCAATGTTCTGGCCCTATAGGAAACAGAGGAGAGTAGAAGAGTGCTGTTTTCTCAAAAGCAGAGTGTGTTTCTTGCAAGGCGAGCTAGCATTTGTTTCCCAGTCCTAAACGGAGTTGAATCCCATGCAGTTTCTGGTCCTATGAGCAAGAGTTGTTTTCTGCTAAGAAGAGTCACTATTGCGCTCCCATTGCCATACACAGTGCAAATAGCACTCGCGTCTGTTCCCAGCAAGTACAGTGTATTGGACTGAAGAGAAGCTACTGTTCTTGTCAGTTTCCTAAGCAGAGTTGAACTAGATATGCCCCGTGTGTGAGGGAAGCACAGTTCTTTTGTTCTGAGCAAGCTCACTGTTCTGGTCTTATAGGAAACACAGGAGAGTAGAAGAGTGCTGTTTTCTCAAAAGCAGAGTGTGTTTCTTGCAAGGCGAGCTAGCATTTGTTTCCCAGTCCTAAACGGAGTTGAATCCCATGCAGTTTCTGGTCCTATGAGCAAGAGTTGTTTTCTGCTAAGAAGAGTCACTATTGTGCTCCCATTGCCATACACAGTGCAAATAGCACTCGCGTCTGTTCCCAGCAAGTACAGTGTATTGGACTGAAGAGAAGCTACTGTTCTAGTCAGTTTCCTAAGCAGAGTTGAACTAGATATGCCCCGTGTGTGTAGGAAGTACAGTTCTTTTGTTCTGAGCAAGCTCACTGTTCTGGCCCTATAGGAAACACAGGAGAGTAGAAGAGTGCTGTTTTCTCAAAAGCAGAGTGTGTTTCTTGCAAGGCGAGCTAGCGTTTGTTTCCCAGTCCTAAACGGAGTTGAATCCCATGCAGTTTCTGGTCCTACGAGCAAGAGTTGTTTTCTGCTAAGAAGAGTCACTATTGCGCTCCCATTGCCATACACAGTGCAAATAGCACTCGCGTCTCTTCCCAGCAAGTACAGTGTATTGGACTGAAGAGAAGCTACTGTTCTTGTCAGTTTCCTAAGCAGAGTTGAACTAGATATGCCCCGTGTGTGTAGGAAGCACAGTTCTTTTGTTCTGAGCAAGCTCAATGTTCTGGCCCTATAGGAAACACAGGAGAGTAGAAGAGTGCTGTTTTCTCAAAAGCAGAGTGTGTTTCTTGCAAGGCGAGCTAGCGTTTGTTTCCCAGTCCTAAAGGGAGTTGATCCCATGCAGTTTCTGCTCCTCCTAGCAACTGTTGTTTTCTGCTAAGAAGAGTCACTCTTGCGCTCCCATTGCCATACACAGTGCAAATAGCACTCGCGTCTGTTCCCAGCAAGTACAGTGTATTGGACTGAAGAGAAGCTACTGTTCTTGTCAGTTTCCTAAGCAGAGTTGAACTACATATGCCTCGTGTGTGTAGGAAGCACAGTTCTTTTGTTCTGAGCAAGCTCAATGTTCTGGCCCTATAGGAAACACAGGAGAGTAGAAGAGTGCTGTTTTCTCAAAAGCAGAGTGTGTTTCTTGCAAGGCGAGCTAGCGTTTGTTTCCCAGTCCTAAAGGGAGTTGATCCCATGCAGTTTCTGCTCCTACTAGCAGCTGTTGTTTTCTGCTAAGAAGAGTCACTATTGCGCTCGCATTGCCATACACAGTGCAAAGAGCACTCGCGTCTCTTCCCAGCAAGTACAGTGTATTGGACTGAAGAGAAGCTACTGTTCTTGTCAGTTTCCTAAGCAGAGTTGAACTAGATATGCCCCGTGTGTGTAGGAAGCACAGTTCTTTTGTTTTGAGCAAGCTCACTGTTCTGGCCCTATAGGAAACACAGGAGAGTAGAAGAGTGCTGTTTTCTCAAAAGCAGAGTGTGTTTCTTGCAAGGCGAGCTAGCGTTTGTTTCCCAGTCCTAAACGGAGTTGAATCCCATGCAGTTTCTGGTCCTACGAGCAAGAGTTGTTTTCTGCTAAGAAGAGTCACTATTGCGCTCCCATTGCCATACACAGTGCAAATAGCACTCGCGTCTGTTCCCAGCAAGTACAGTGTATTGGACTGAAGAGAAGCTACTGTTCTTGTCAGTTTCCTAAGCAGAGTTGAACTAGATATGCCCCGTGTGTGTAGGAAGCACAGTTCTTTTGTTCTGAGCAAGCTCAATGTTCTGGCCCTATAGGAAACACAGGAGAGTAGAAGAGTGCTGTTTTCTCAAAAGCAGAGTGTGTTTCTTGCAAAGCGAGCTAGCGTTTGTTTCCCAGTCCTAAAGGGAGTGGATCCCATGCAGTTTCTGCTCCTCCTAGCAACTGTTGTTTTCTGCTAAGAAGAGTCACTATTGCGCTCCCATTGCCATACACAGTACAAATAGCAATCGCGTCTGTTCCCAGCAAGTACAGTGTATTGGACTGAAGAGAAGCTACTGTTCTTGTCAGTTTCCTAAGCAGAGTTGAACTAGATATGCCCCGTGTGTGTAGGAAGCACAGTTCTTTTGTTCTGAGCAAGCTCACTGTTCTGGTCCTATAGGAAACACAGGAGAGTAGAAGAGTGCTGTTTTCTCAAAAGCAGAGTGTGTTTCTTGCAAGGCGAGCTAGCATTTGTTTCCCAGTCCTAAACGGATTTGAATCCCATGCAGTTTCTGGTCCTACGAGCAAGAGTTGTTTTCTGCTAAGAAGAGTCACTATTGCGCTCCCATTGCCATACACAGTGCAAATAGCACTCGCGTGTGTTCCCAGCAAGTACAGTGTATTGGACTGAAGAGAAGCTACTGTTCTTGTCAGTTTCCTAAACAGAGTTGAACTAGATATGCCCCGTGTGTGTAGGAAGCACAGTTCTTTTGTTCTGAGCAAGCTCACTGTTCTGGCCCTATAGGAAACACAGGAGAGTAGAAGAGTGCTGTTTTCTCAAAAGCAGAGTGTGTTTCTTGCAAGGCGAGCTAGCGTTTGTTTCCCAGTCCTAAACGGAGTTGAATCCCATGCTGTTTCTTGTCCTACGAGCAAGAGTTGTTTTCTGCTAAGAAGAGTCACTATTGCGCTCCCATTGCCATACACAGTGCAAATAGCAATCGCGTCTGTTCCCAGCAAGTACAGTGTATTGGACTGAAGAGAAGCTACTGTTCTTGTCAGTTTCCTAAGCAGAGTTGAACTAGATATGCCCCGTGTGTGTAGGAAGCACAGTTCTTTTGTTCTGAGCAAGCTCACTGTTCTGGCCCTATAGGAAACACAGGAGAGTAGAAGAGTGCTGTTTTCTCAAAAGCAGAGTGTGTTTCTTGCAAGGCGAGCTAGCGTTTGTTTCCCAGTCCTAAACGGAGTTGAATCCCGTGCAGTTTCTGGTCCTACGAGCAAGAGTTGTTTTCTGCTAAGAAGAGTCACTATTGCGCTCCCATTGCCATACACAGTGCAAATAGCACTCGCGTCTGTTCCCAGCAAGTACAGTGTATTGGACTGAAGAGAAGCTACTGTTCTTGTGAGTTTCCTAAGCAGAGTTGAACTAGATATGCCCCGTGTGTGTAGGAAGCACAGTTCTTTTGTTCTGAGCAAGCTCACTGTTCTGGTCCTATAGGAAACACAGGAGAGTAGAAGAGTGCTGTTTTCTCAAAAGCAGAGTGTGTTTCTTGCAAGGCGAGCTAGCATTTGTTTCCCAGTCCTAAACGGAGTTGAATCCCATGCAGTTTCGGGTCCTACGAGCAAGAGTTGTTTTCTGCTAAGAAGAGTCACTATTGCGCTCCCATTGCCATACACAGTGCAAATAGCACTCGCGTCTCTTCCCAGCAAGTACAGTGTATTGGACTGAAGAGAAGCTACTGTTCTTGTCAGTTTCCTAAGCAGAGTTGAACTAGATATGCCCCGTGTGTGTAGGAAGCACAGTTCTTTTGTTCTGTAAAGCTCAATGTTCTGGCCCTATAGGAAACACAGGAGAGTAGAAGAGTGCTGTTTTCTCAAAAGCAGAGTGTGTTTCTTGCAAGGCGAGCTAGCGTTTGTTTCCCAGTCCTAAACGGAGTTGAATCCCATGCAGTTTCTGCTCCTACTAGCAAGAGTTGTTTTCTGCTAAGAAGAGTCACTATTGCGCTCGCATTGCCATACACAGTGCAAATAGCACTCGCGTCTGTTCCCAGCAAGTACAGTGTATTGGACTGAAGAGAAGCTACTGTTCTTGTCAGTTTCCTAAGCAGAGTTGAACTAGATATGCCCCGTGTGTGTAGGAAGCACAGTTCTTTTGTTCTGAGCAAGCTCACTGTTCTGGCCCTATAGGAAACACAGGAGAGTAGAAGAGTGCTGTTTTCTCAAAAGCAGAGTGTGTTTCTTGCAAGGCGAGCTAGCGTTTGTTTCCCAGTCCTAAACGGAGTTGAATCCCATGCAGTTTCTGCTCCTACTAGCAAGCGTTGTTTTCTGCAAAGAAGAGTCACTATTGCGCTCCCATTGCCATACACAGTGCAAATAGCACTCGCGTCTGTTCCCAGCAAGTACAGTGTATTGGACTGAAGAGAAGCTACTGTTCTTGTCAGTTTCCTAAGCAGAGTTGAACTAGATATGCCCCGTGTGTGTAGGAAGCACAGTTCTTTTGTTCTGAGCAAGCTCACTGTTCTGGCCCTATAGGAAACACAGGAGAGTAGAAGAGTGCTGTTTTCTCAAAAGCAGAGTGTGTTTCTTGCAAGGCGAGCTAGCGTTTGTTTCCCAGTCCTAAACGGAGTTGAATCCCATGCAGTTTCTGGTCCTACGAGCAAGAGTTGTTTTCTGCTAAGAAGAGTCACTATTGCGCTCCCATTGCCATACACAGTGCAAATAGCACTCGCGTCTGTTCCCAGCAAGTACAGAGTATTGAACTGAAGAGAAGCTACTGTTCTTGTCAGTTTCCTAAGCAGAGTTGAACTAGATATGCCCCGTGTGTAGGAAGCACAGTTCTTTGTTCTGAGCAAGCTCACTGTTCTGGCCCTATAGGAAACACAGGAGAGTAGAAGAGTGCTGTTTTCTCAAAAGCAGAGTGTGTTTCTTGCAAGGCGAGCTAGCGTTTGTTTCCCAGTCCTAAATGGAGTTGAATCCCATGCTGTTTCTAGTCCTAGGAGCAAGAGTTGTTTTCTGCTAAGAAGAGTCACTATTGCGCTCCCATTGCCATACACAGTGCAAATAGCACTCGCGTCTGTTCCCAGCAAGTACAGTGTATTGGACTGAAGAGAAGCTACTGTTCTTGTCAGTTTCCTAAGCAGAGTTGAACTAGATATGCCCCGTGTGTGTAGGAAGCACAGTTCTTTTGTTCTGAGCAAGCTCACTGTTCTGGCCCTATAGGAAACACAGGAGAGTAGAAGAGTGCTGTTTTCTCAAAAGCAGAGTGTGTTTCTTGCAAGGCGAGCTAGCGTTTGTTTCCCAGTCCTAAACGGAGTTGAATCCCATGCAGTTTCTGGTCTTACGAGCAAGAGTTGTTTTCTGCTAAGAAGAGTCACTATTGCGCTCCCATTGACATACACAGTGCAAATAGCACTCGCGTCTGTTCCCAGCAAGTACAGTGTATTGGACTGAAGAGAAGCTACTCTTCTTGTCAGTTTCCTAAGCAGAGTTGAACTAGATATGCCCCGTGTGTGTAGTTAGCACAGTTCTTTTGTTCTGAGCAAGCTCACTGTTCTGGTCCTATAGGAAACACAGGAGAGTAGAAGAGTGCTGTTTTCTCAAAAGCAGAGTGTGTTTCTTGCAAGGCGACCTAGCATTTGTTTCCCAGTCCTAAACGGAGTTGAATCCCATGCAGTTTCTGGTCCTACGAGCAAGAGTTGTTTTCTGCTAAGAAGAGTCACTATTGCGCTCCCATTGCCATACACAGTGCAAATAGCACTCGCGTCTGTTCCCAGCAAGTACAGTGTATTGGACTGAAGAGAAGCTACTGTTCTTGTCAGTTTCCTAAGCAGAGTTGAACTACATATGCCTCGTGTGTGTAGGAAGCACAGTTCTTTTGTTCTGAGCAAGCTCAATGTTCTGGCCCTATAGGAAACACAGGAGAGTAGAAGAGTGCTGTTTTCTCAAAAGCAGAGTGTGTTTCTTGCAAGGCGAGCTAGCGTTTGTTTCCCAGTCCTAAAGGGAGTTGATCCCATGCAGTTTCTGCTCCTACTAGCAACTGTTGTTTTCTGCTAAGAAGAGTCACTATTGCGCTCGCATTGCCATACACAGTGCAAAGAGCACTCGCGTCTCTTCCCAGCAAGTACAGTGTATTGGACTGAAGAGAAGCTACTGTTCTTGTCAGTTTCCTAAGCAGAGTTGAACTAGATATGCCCCGTGTGTGTAGGAAGCACAGTTCTTTTGTTCTGAGCAAGCTCACTGTTCTGGTCCTATAGGAAACACAGGAGAGTAGAAGAGTGCTGTTTTCTCAAAAGCAGAGTGTGTTTCTTGCAAGGCGAGCTAGCATTTGTTTCCCAGTCCTAAACGGAGTTGAATCCCATGCAGTTTCGGGTCCTACGAGCAAGAGTTGTTTTCTGCTAAGAAGAGTCACTATTGCGCTCCCATTGCCATACACAGTGCAAATAGCACTCGCGTCTCTTCCCAGCAAGTACAGTGTATTGGACTGAAGAGAAGCTACTGTTCTTGTCAGTTTCCTAAGCAGAGTTGAACTAGATATGCCCCGTGTGTGTAGGAAGCACAGTTCTTTTGTTCTGAGCAAGCTCAATGTTCTGGCCCTATAGGAAACAGAGGAGAGTAGAAGAGTGCTGTTTTCTCAAAAGCAGAGTGTGTTTCTTGCAAGGCGAGCTAGCATTTGTTTCCCAGTCCTAAACGGAGTTGAATCCCATGCAGTTTCTGCTCCTATTAGCAAGAGTTGTTTTCTGCTAAGAAGAGTCACTATTGTGCTCGCATTGCCATACACAGTGCAAATAGCGCTCGCGTCTGTTCCCAGCAAGTACAGTGTATTGGACTGAAGAGAAGCTACTGTTCTTGTCAGTTTCCTAAGCAGAGTTGAACTAGATATGCCCCGTGTGTGTAGGAAGCACAGTTCTTTTGTTCTGAGCAAGCTCACTGTTCTGGCCCTATAGGAAACACAGGAGAGTAGAAGAGTGCTGTTTTCTCAAAAGCAGAGTGTGTTTCTTGCAAGGCGAGCTAGCGTTTGTTTCCCAGTCCTAAACGGAGTTGAATCCCATGCAGTTTCTGCTCCTACTAGCAAGAGTTGTTTTCTGCAAAGAAGAGTCACTATTGCGCTCCCATTGCCATACACAGTGCAAATAGCACTCGCGTCTGTTCCCAGCAAGTACAGTGTATTGGACTGAAGAGAAGCTACTGTTCTTGTCAGTTTCCTAAGCAGAGTTGAACTAGATATGCCCCGTGTGTGTAGGAAGCACAGTTCTTTTGTTCTGAGCAAGCTCACTGTTCTGGCCCTATAGGAAACACAGGAGAGTAGAAGAGTGCTGTTTTCTCAAAAGCAGAGTGTGTTTCTTGCAAGGCGAGCTAGCGTTTGTTTCCCAGTCCTAAACAGAGTTGAATCCCATGCAGTTTCTGGTCCTACGAGCAAGAGTTGTTTTCTGCTAAGAAGAGTCACTATTGCGCTCCCATTGCCATACACAGTGCAAATAGCACTCGCGTCTGTTCCCAGCAAGTACAGAGTATTGAACTGAAGAGAAGCTACTGTTCCTGTCAGTTTCCTAAGCAGAGTTGAACTAGATATGCCCCGTGTGTGTAGGAAGCACAGTTCTTTTGTTCTGAGCAAGCTCAATGTTCTGGCCCTATAGGAAACACAGGAGAGTAGAAGAGTGCTGTTTTCTCAAAAGCAGAGTGTGTTTCTTGCAAGGCGAGCTAGCATTTGTTTCCCAGTTTTAAACGGAGTTGAATCCCATGCAGTTTCTGGTCCTATGAGCAAGAGTTTTTTTCTGCTAAGAAAAGTCACTATTGCGCTCCCATTGCCATACACAGTGCAAATAGCACTCGCGTCTGTTCCCAGCAAGTACAGTGTATTGGACTGAAGAGAAGCTACTGTTCTTGTCAGTTTCCTAAGCAGAGTTGAACTAGATATGCCCCGTGTGTGTAGGAATCACAGTTCTTTTGATCTGAGCAAGCTCACTGTTCTGGCCCTATAGGAAACACAGGAGAGTAGAAGAGTGCTGTTTTCTCAAAAGCAGAGTGTGTTTCTTGCAAGGTGAGCTAGCGTTTGTTTCCCAGTCCTAAAGGGAGTTGATCCCATGCAGTTTCTGCTCCTCCTAGCAACTGTTGTTTTCTGCTAAGAAGAGTCACTATTGCGCTCCCATTGCCATACACAGTGCAAATAGCACTCACGTCTGTTCCCAGCAAGTACAGTGTATTGGACTGAAGAGAAGCTACTGTTCTTGTCAGTTTCCTAAGCAGAGTTGAACTAGATATGCCCCGTGTGTGTAGGAAGCACAGTTCTTTTGTTCTGAGCAAGCTCACTGTTCTGGTCCTATAGGAAACACAGGAGAGTAGAAGAGTGCTGTTTTCTCAAAAGCAGAGTGTGTTTCTTGCAAGGCGAGCTAGCATTTGTTTCCCAGTCCTAAACGGAGTTGAATCCCATGCAGTTTCTGGTCCTATGAGCAAGAGTTGTTTTATGCTAAGAAGAGTCACTATTGCGCTCCCATTGCCATACACAGTGCAAATAGCACTCGCGTCTGTTCCCAGCAAGTACAGTGTATTGGACTGAAGAGAAGCTACTGTTCTTGTCAGTTTCCTAAGCAGAGTTGAACTAGATATGCCCCGTGTGTGTAGGAAGCACAGTTCTTTTGTTCTGAGCAAGCTCACTGTTCTGGTCTTATAGGAAACACAGGAGAGTAGAAGAGTGCTGTTTTCTCAAAAGCAGAGTGTGTTTCTTGCAAGGCGAGCTAGCATTTGTTTCCCAGTCCTAAACGGAGTTGAATCCCATACAGTTTCTGGTCCTACGAGCAAGAGTTGTTTTCTGCTAAGAAGAGTCACTATTGCGCTCCCATTTCCATACACAGTGCAAATAGCACTCGCGTCTGTTCCCAGCAAGTACAGTGTATTGGACTGAAGAGAAGCTACTGTTCTAGTCAGTTTCCTAAGCAGAGTTGAACTAGATATGCCCCGTGTGTGTAGGAAGTACAGTTCTTTTGTTCTGAGCAAGCTCACTGTTCTGGCCCTATAGGAAACACAGGAGAGTAGAAGAGTGCTGTTTTCTCAAAAGCAGAGTGTGTTTCTTGCAAGGCCAGCTAGCGTTTGTTTCCCAGTCCTAAACGGAGTTGAATCCCATGCAGTTTCTGGTCCTACGAGCAAGAGTTGTTTTCTGCTAAGAAGAGTCACTATTGCGCTCCCATTGCCATACACAGTGCAAATAGCACTCGCGTCTGTTCCCAGCAAGTACAGTGTATTGGACTGTAGAGAAGCTACTGTTCTTGTCAGTTTCCTAAGCAGAGTTGAACTAGATATGCCCCGTGTGTGTAGGAAGCACAGTTCTTTTGTTCTGAGCAAGCTCACTGTTCTGGTCCTATAGGAAACACAGGAGAGTAGAAGAGTGCTGTTTTCTCAAAAGCAGAGTGTGTTTCTTGCAACGCGAGCTAGCATTTGTTTCCCAGTCCTAAACGGAGTTGAATCCCATGCAGTTTCTGGTCCTATGAGCCAGAGTTGTTTTCTGCTAAGAAGAGTCACTATTGCGCTCCCATTGCCATACACAGTGCAAATAGCACTCGCGTCTCTTCCCAGCAAGTACAGTGTATTGGACTGAAGAGAAGCTACTGTTCTAGTCAGTTTCCTAAGCAGAGTTGAACTAGATATGCCCCGTGTGTGTAGGAAGTACAGTTCTTTTGTTCTGAGCAAGCTCACTGTTCTGGCCCTATAGGAAACACAGGAGAGTAGAAGAGTGCTGTTTTCTCAAAAGCAGAGTGTGTTTCTTGCAAGGCGAGCTAGCCTTTGTTTCCCAGTCCTAAACGGAGTTGAATCCCATGCAGTTTCTGGTCCTACGAGCAAGAGTTGTTTTCTGCTAAGAAGAGTCACTATTGCGCTCCCATTGCCATACACAGTGCAAATAGCACTCGCGTCTGTTCCCAGCAAGTACAGTGTATTGGACTGAAGAGAAGCTACTGTTCTTGTCAGTTTCCTAAGCAGAGTTGAACTAGATATGCCCCGTGTGTGTAGGAATCACAGTTCTTTTGATCTGAGCAAGCTCACTGTTCTGGCCCTATAGGAAACACAGGAGAGTAGAAGAGTGCTGTTTTCTCAAAAGCAGAGTGTGTTTCTTGCAAGGCGAGCTAGCGTTTGTTTCCCAGTCCTAAAGGGAGTTGATCCCATGCAGTTTCTGCTCCTCCTAGCAACTGTTGTTTTCTGCTAAGAAGAGTCACTATTGTGCTCCCATTGCCATACACAGTGCAAATAGCACTCGCGTGTGTTCCCAGCAAGTACAGTGTATTGGACTGAAGAGAAGCTACTGTTCTTGTCAGTTTCCTAAGCAGAGTTGAACTAGATATGCCCCGTGTGTGTAGGAAGCACAGTTCTTTTGTTCTGAGCAAGCTCACTGTTCTGGTCCTATAGGAAACACAGGAGAGTAGAAGAGTGCTTTTTTCTCAAAAGCAGAGTGTGTTTCTTGCAAGGCGAGCTAGCATTTGTTTCCCAGTCCTAAACGGAGTTGAATCCCATGCAGTTTCTGGTCCTATGAGCAAGAGTTGTTTTCTGCTAAGAAGAGTCACTATTGCGCTCCCATTGCCATACACAGTGCAAATAGCACTCGCGTCTGTTCCCAGCAAGTACAGTGTATTGGACTGAAGAGAAGCTACTGTTCTTGTCAGTTTCCTAAGCAGAGTTGAACTAGATATGCCCCGTGTGTGTAGGAAGCACAGTTCTTTTGTTCTGAGCAAGCTCACTGTTCTGGTCCTATAGGAAACACAGGAGAGTAGAAGAGTGCTGTTTTCTCAAAAGCAGAGTGTGTTTCTTGCAAGGCGAGCTAGCATTTGTTTCCCAGTCCTAAACGGAGTTGAATCCCATGCAGTTTCTGGTCCTACGAGCAAGAGTTGTTTTCTGCTAAGAAGAGTCACTATTGCGCTCCCATTGCCATACACAGTGCAAATAGCACTCGCGTCTGTTCCCAGCAAGTACAGTGTATTGGACTGAAGAGAAGCTACTGTTCTTGTCAGTTTCCTAAGCAGAGTTGAACTAGATATGCCTCGTGTGTGTAGGAAGCACAGTTCTTTTGTTCTGAGCAAGCTCACTGTTCTGGCCTTTAGGAAACACAGGAGAGTAAAGAGTGCTGTTTTCTCAAAAGCAGAGTGTGTTTCTTGCAAGGCGTGCTAGCGTTTGTTTCCCAGTCCTAAAGGGAGTTGATCCCATGCAGTTTCTGCTCCTACTAGCAACTGTTGTTTTCTGCTAAGAAGAGTCACTATTGCGCTCGCATTGCCATACACAGTGAAAATAGCACTCGCGTCTGTTCCCAGCAAGTACAGTGTATTGGACTGAAGAGAAGCTACTGTTCTTGTCAGTTTCCTAAGCAGAGTTGAACTAGATATGCCCCGTGTGTGTAGGAAGCACAGTTCTTTTGTTCTGAGCAAGCTCACTGTTCTGGTCCTATAGGAAACACAGGAGAGTAGAAGAGAGCTGTTTTCTCAAAAGCAGAGTGTGTTTCTTGCAAGGCGAGCTAGCATTTGTTTCCCAGTCCTAAACGGAGTTGAATCCCATGCAGTTTCTGGTCCTCCGAGCAAGAGTTGTTTTCTGCTAAGAAGAGTCACTATTGCGCTCCCATTGCCATACACAGTGCAAATAGCACTCGCGTCTCTTCCCAGCAAGTACAGTGTATTGGACTGAAGAGAAGCTACTGTTCTTGTCAGTTTCCTAAGCAGAGTTGAACTAGATATGCCCCGTGTGTGTAGGAAGCACAGTTCTTTTGTTTTGAGCAAGCTCACTGTTCTGGCCCTATAGGAAACACAGGAGAGTAGAAGAGTGCTGTTTTCTCAAAAGCAGAGTGTGTTTCTTGCAAGGCGAGCTAGCGTTTGTTTCCCAGTCCTAAACGGAGTTGAATCCCATGCAGTTTCTGGTCCTACGAGCAAGAGTTGTTTTCTGCTAAGAAGAGTCACTATTGCGCTCCCATTGCCATACACAGTGCAAATAGCACTCGCGTCTCTTCCCAGCAAGTACAGTGTATTGGACTGAAGAGAAGCTACTGTTCTTGTCAGTTTCCTAAGCAGAGTTGAACTAGATATGCCCCGTGTGTGTAGGAAGCACAGTTCTTTTGTTCTGAGCAAGCTCAATGTTCTGGCCCTATAGGAAACACAGGAGAGTAGAAGAGTGCTGTTTTCTCAAAAGCAGAGTGTGTTTCTTGCAAGGCGAGCTAGCGTTTGTTTCCCAGTCCTAAACGGATTTGATCCCATGCAGTTTCTGCTCCTACTAGCAACTGTTGTTTTCTGCTAAGAAGAGTCACTATTGCGCTCGCATTGCCATACACAGTGCAAATAGCACTCGCGTCTGTTCCCAGCAAGTACAGTGTATTGGACTGAAGAGAAGCTACTGTTCTTGTCAGTTTCCTAAGCAGAGTTGAACTAGATATGCCCCGTGTGTGTAGGAAGCACAGTTCTTTTGTTCTGAGCAAGCTCACTGTTCTGGTCCTATAGGAAACACAGGAGAGTAGAAGAGTGCTGTTTTCTCAAAAGCAGAGTGTGTTTCTTGCAAGGCGAGCTAGCATTTGTTTCCCAGTCCTAAACGGAGTTGAATCCCATGCAGTTTCTGGTCCTATGAGCAAGAGTTGTTTTCTGCTAAGAAGAGTCACTATTGCGCTCCCATTGCCATACACAGTGCAAATAGCACTCGCGTCTGTTCCCAGCAAGTACAGTGTATTGGACTGAAGAGAAGCTACTGTTCCTGTCAGTTTCCTAAGCAGAGTTGAACTAGATATGCCCCGTGTGTGTAGGAAGCACAGTTCTTTGTTCTGAGCAAGCTCACTGTTCTGGCCCTATAGGAAACACAGAAGAGTAGAAGAGTGCTGTTTTCTCAAAAGCAGAGTGTGTTTCTTGCAAGGCGAGCTAGCCTTTGTTTCCCAGTCCTAAACGGAGTTGAATCCCATGCAGTTTCTGGTCCTACGAGCCAGAGTTGTTTTCTGCTAAGAAGAGTCACTATTGCGCTCCCATTGCCATACACAGTGCAAATAGCACTCGCGTCTGTTCCCAGCAAGTACAGTGTATTGGACTGAAGAGAAGCTACTGTTCTTGTCAGTTTCCTAAGCAGAGTAGAACTAGATATGCCCCGTGTGTGTAGGAAGCACAGTTCTTTTGTTCTGAGCAAGCTCACTGTTCTGGCCCTATAGGAAACACAGGAGAGTAGAAGAGTGCTGTTTTCTCAAAAGCAGAGTGTGTTTCTTGCAAGGCGAGCTAGCGTTTGTTTCCCAGTCCTAAACGGAGTTGAATCCCATGCAGTTTCTGGTCCTACGAGCCAGAGTTGTATTCTGCTAAGAAGAGTCACTATTGCGCTCCCATTGCCATACACAGTGCAAATAGCACTCGCGTCTGTTCCCAGCAAGTACAGTGTATTGGACTGAAGAGAAGCTACTGTTCTTGTCAGTTTCCTAAGCAGAGTAGAACTAGATATGCCCCGTGTGTGTAGGAAGCACAGTTCTTTTGTTCTGAGCAAGCTCAATGTTCTGGCCCTATAGGAAACACAGGAGAGTAGAAGAGTGCTGTTTTCTCAAAAGCAGAGTGTGTTTCTTGCAAGGCGAGCTAGCGTTTGTTTCCCAGTCCTAAAGGGAGTTGATCCCATGCAGTTTCTGCTCCTACTAGCAACTGTTGTTTTCTGCTAAGAAGAGTCACTATTGCGCTCCCATTGCCATACACAGTGCAAATAGCACTCGCGTCTGTTCCCAGCAAGTACAGTGTATTGGACTGAAGAGAAGCTACTGTTCTTGTCAGTTTCCTAAGCAGAGTTGAACTAGATATGCCCCGTGTGTGTAGGAAGCACAGTTCTTTTGTTCTGAGCAAGCTCACTGTTCTGGCCCTATAGGAAACACAGGAGAGTAGAAGAGTGCTGTTTTCTCAAAAGCAGAGTGTGTTTCTTGCAAGGCGAGCTAGCGTTTGTTTCCCAGTCCTAAACGGAGTTGAATCCCATGCAGTTTCTGGTCCTACGAGCAAGAGTTGTTTTCTGCTAAGAAGAGTCACTATTGCGCTCCCATTGCCATACACAGTGCAAATAGCACTCGCGTCTGTTCCCAGCAAGTACAGTGTATTGGACTGAAGAGAAGCTACTGTTCTTGTCAGTTTCCTAAGCAGAGTTGAACTAGATATGCCCCGTGTGTGTAGGAAGCACAGTTCTTTTGTTCTGAGCAAGCTCAATGTTCTGGCCCTATAGGAAACACAGGAGAGTAGAAGAGTGCTGTTTTCTCAAAAGCAGAGTGTGTTTCTTGCAAGGCGAGCTAGCGTTTGTTTCCCAGTCCTAAAGGGAGTTGAATCCCATGCAGGTTCTGGTCCTACGAGCAAGAGTTGTTTTCTGCTAAGAAGAGTCACTATTGCGCTCCCATTGCCATACACAGTGCAAATAGCACTCGCGTCTGTTCCCAGCAAGTACAGTGTATTGGATTGAAGAGAAGCTGCTGTTCTTGTCAGTTTCCTAAGCAGAGTTGAACTAGATATGCCCCGTGTGTGTAGGAAGCACAGTTCTTTTGTTCTGAGCAAGCTCACTGTTCTGGCCCTATAGATAACACAGGAGAGTAGAAGAGTGTTGTTTTCTCAA